>NW_013665898.1:462464-486131 GCF_000517525.1 Limulus polyphemus
CGTTTTTGAAATGGTCCCGTTAGTATCCCTGGAGGATAAGTTAAAACTTCGGACCCTGGTATAAGTCATTACTGTCTCCTCCACCTTCATAAAAATAAATCAAATCCCAGTTTTGATGTCTGGTCGCGTTGGCTATAGAACTTAAAAGTTACAGTTTAATGTCTCATCACCTTAATTATAGTTTATTATAATATGTTTGGGATTCACAGCTTCATTGTACAGTTTCCATGTAACAATAGTTTAGTTATGATATGTTTAAATATCAGTTTTGATTTTTCTGAAGACACCCTTTCTCTGCGCAGGGGGTATTGTTAAAATATGCACAAATTGCATTACTTTTGTGTCACGTTTTTAATGTCTCACTACCTTTGTTGAAATCAGAAAAATATGTAGGTTCAAGAAGTCTTAATATAACACGATAAAAACCCTATAGCGTTTTCGAAAGGTGGACCTTAAAAGAAGCTTATTGGATTGCTAATCTAAATACTGTTCAACTTTGTGGAATACATCTGGATCCTGGAATCAGTGATCTCCGGTCATTGGTTTTTTCTCTGTCAGAAAAATAATTTTCATTTATTTTTTGTTTTGTTTTCCATGTAGTGTGAATTCTCAATGTTACCCCCAAATCTTTCTAACGCTTACTATTTATTTACGATAATTTTCCATGCCTGTCTTTAGAAATTGATCTGCTTGACATTTCTTTATCAGTCAATATCCATGTGTCACCTTTATTTTACTTTAACAACACTAAAGTATAGTTTTCTTGACCATTTGTAAAGCAAAACGCCTCTAACACCTTTTTAACACAACGCTCTCCTTTCCAGTCTATTACACCGGAAATGAGACACACTTACAGCATTCCGGGCGCCTTACCAGTGAAAGTAGGTTTTCTCGGAGTACTCCAGTTTCCCCCACATCAAGTGCTTAGGGTATAAGATTTATAGATTCCCGCCACCCTCAAGGACCATAAGTCCGAGATCGGCCGTTTGTTTGAGCTTTGAGTTCCCAGTTTTTGTAAAACAAACATTCAATTCATCCACTTAGCTGTAAAATCATAACCAAGATCCTGCCCCTACCTTCACTTCGAGTGGGACTAAGGGGAACAGCTGTTTCCAAGCGCCACCTATTGCCTTCCGAAGTTTTCCTCGGAAAGCTTCAAACCGAAATACCTACCAGTATTTCGTTCACCACCATTTCCAGTTTACTCCTGAAGAAGAAAGGCCCACTTTTCGAAAACTCTCGGGTTATATGTTTTGTCTTTTTTACCTTTATTGAAATGTATTCAACTTACAATAATTTTAATCACATTTTTGACACCAGCCCACCCTAGTTATAAGGATTTACGTCACAGTTTTCATTCCTTCATTTTAGTTATAAGACTTAAAAGTCGCAGTTATGGACTATATATACTCTGTCTACAGCGAGAAATCGAACCTCTGGTATTTTCCTTGTAAGTCCGTAGACTTACTATTGATCCACTGGACGATTCCACTAGACTTTAGTTATAATACGTTTTAAACCGTGTTTGTGTGTGAACAGTATGATTCGAAAACGTTTCATCTGATTTTGATCAAGTTTTGTACGAAGGTTGAATGTCTCCAAGGGCCAAATGGTTAACTTTTGTTGAATATAGGTCAAAGGTCAATGTCATACCAAAAATTAACCACTTAATCGAAAAGTTTTCGTCTGATTTTGATAAAATTTTGTACGAAGGCTAAATGTCTCCCATCCTAAGGACCGACTGGTTAATTTGGTAAAGGAAGTTTAAAAGTAAAGGTCACACTTGGTTAACTACTTTATTTATAATGGTAGCAAAATGGGATTTTCAAAAACAGTGAACGTCGACAAATTGTGATAGAAAGAGGATCTTTGTTGTTAGACGTACATTTTTAAACGAATATTTTTGTGTGCATTTTAAGTTGGACACTGCAAAAGTCGAAAATATTGCGTGGCATTCTTTGAGTGCCTTCCTTGTTATATAAAAGTTTTAGTATTTCGCCAAAGGGATTTAATGTTTCTCCAAAATAATTATAATTAATTTAGTGTTTTCACACCTTAGTTGTAATACGTTTCAGTTACTATTTTGATGTCTTTTTATAATAAGTTTTTAAAATTAAAGTTTAATGTTTAACTATAAAAAGTTGAAGTCATAATTTTAATGTTTCTTTACCTTAATTGCAACACTTTTAAGCCATACGTTTGATATGTTTCAAACACAGGCATAATACGTTTAAATCTTGGTTTAATGTCTCGCCACTTTTGTTATATGCCCATGCTGACCTTGTGTTGCTGGTTTTTTTCCCTTGTCAGAAATATATTTTACATATGAAAATATGCTTTTGTATTTACATAGGCTAAAATTAACTAAATGACGCGAAGCTAGAAATAAGGTGTATTGTTTTACATAGTATATCGTATGGATTTGATATTATTTGAAGAAAAAAAAGATTCAACGTTTGAACTTTCTCTTTGAAGTCAAACATTTAAAATGATTAGTGCAACACTCACACAGTAAAAACAAGGCATTTTGATATTTTCAGTTTAAATTCACATTTGAGGTTTTTAATAAAGGAAGATTTCGAATAGGCTTTTTCATGTTTATGGATGTAACGATCTGATGCTCACTCCATATCATGGAAGGACAACTAAGCATTCCTATATCATAGTAAATCTCAGGTAAGCTTTCATTAGTATCAGCTTTGGGTGATTTCGATTTCAACCAGCAACTATGATCGACAATTTCAGACTAATTCTCAGTGCAATATACAAGATATTTCATAGCAGGCACTGAGGTCGCTTCTGGTGAGGTTATTATTGATAACGCTCTAAGTTCACTACAGACCTCCAGCATTACCGCCTCTCGATCGAAATTGTTGATCTGTGAAAACAATGTCAGGGTCTATGTAGTGCTTTCTGATATCACCTGAACTCCAGCAGAAATGAGGCATAGTGCTGGTTTAAATGAACAAATCATTCTTGCTGAAACTGAATGACAGTGTCAAGAATATTATAACAACTATTTTTAACTGTTGCCCTGAGTTTAAATGGGCTTGTCTCTTCCCTTATATTCAAACGTAGATACATTTTGTTTTGACAAATTAAAGTCTCTGGTTGGAAGTTCACATCAATCTCCAGCTCTTCTGCAAATGCTTTTGTATCTATCAGGACCCTTGAAAGATCCTCATCAGACAGAGCATTTTCTGTAGGAGATTTGATGTTTTTCTATAACAGGAATTTCAGACGATAGTTTTAAGCGGGATCTCTATAGTGTTTTCCTTACTGTGGTCACTTGGAAAATCACAACATGCTATATCACAAAATAACACAGGAAGTGTCTTCAACAGCTTCAAGGTACACTAAATGGCTGTGGTATCTTCTGCTAGGGATATACACTAGCTGACTGTGGTATCTTCTGTTAGGGACATACACTATATGACTGTGGTTACTTCTGCTAGAGACAATAAATCATAGTTTGGTAATAAGTAGCATGCACAGCTTTAATCTACTCTTGCATTGAGAGTTTTAGAGCTGTTTAATTTGACAGTTAGCATACTTAAACATTTTTTTGAAATTATCCAATCTATGTGAAGATATAGAGAGAAAATGACAAACTTTGACTCACTCAAGTATATAGCTTCAAGACAAAGCTTTGTTGTGTTATTCACAACAAGATTGAGTAAGTGAGCTCAGTGTGGAACGAATGCTCTTGGATTCAGTACTCAAGTCCATCATTCACGCCTTTTAGATTTGCTCTGTTGTCATAGAATTAATCCTCATGTCTTCAAAGCTGAGTGTTAAATGCTGACGTTTTAGTAGTAACAGCTCTGCCATACCAGCGTCCGTGAATCTTTTGTTTCATTGACCGTTCGCCGTAGTGGGCAGAGCACAGATAACCCATTGTGTAGCTTTGTGCTTAATTACAAACAAAGAAACAAACAAGTTTCATTGACTCCTATACAGTGTTTACTAATTTCGACTTTATCAAATTCTACTTAGAGAAACGAAAAATCATTGTTATCCATTTTTTTGTGATTGATGCCTGTTGTGCATTTTAATACAATGAAATAGTATATTGTATTCTTCGCTAAGCTTTGGATGCTGTGCATAATTTTACCAAAAACCAACTGTATGAATTCATTTTAAATTATTCTCCCAATATTATGGTTCTTAGCCTGCCGTGTTGTCATCCTCCTAAAATGTTCTGTCATTAAAATGGCAAACTTGAGAACTTCAAAACATTACCATCTTTGTGTTTGTCTAGATGGCTGAAAGTTTCTCGAAGTGGAAAACACTGCAGGTCAAGCACTCTATAATAGTTATAAATTTCTCCACTATACATTGCCAACGCTTGCTTTCAATTTTAATTCGAAGCTGATTTTTTAAATCGCTTGCTTGTTCATTTCTTAGGAATATTTCTGTTTTTTTTTCGTTTTAAAAATGTTTTCCGATGTTTATATAAAGTCGCGTGTTTACTTACGTCTGTTGTATATTCTTAAATATTCCAGTCACTCAGGCCGTTATTAGTCAAGGAAAATTGTGCTTAAGCTGGCATAAGACAAAAACATCGTGTCTCATTTGAATGAATAAACAGGCCAAGGCCTCTCCTCCATTAGTTGTTGGCATAAGACAAAAAAACATCGTGTCTCATTTGAATGAATAAATAAGCCAAGGCCTCTCCTCCATTAATTGTTGGCATAAGACAAAAAACATCGTGTCTCATTTGAATGAATAAACAAGCCAAGGCCTCTCCTCTATTAGTTGTTTGCATAAGACAAAAAACATCGTGTCTCATTTGAATGAATAAACAAGCCAGGGCCTCTCCTTCATTAGTTGTTACTTAATATCTGTAACAGGTTATGACAAACCATCTTCCATTTTTGTTCTGTAGAAACTTTAAATATTTCACTTGTAGTGGACCTTTCAGTAGGAATGATTGTCTCAAATTCTGATATCAGTTTGTTATTCCATAGAATCTCTTAGGACTTCATCATATTAACAGTTTTTTTACCTTTGTTTACACCATGGAAAACTTTACTGTTTCAAACTTAATCAATTCGTCATTTGCTGAATATCCACTAGTTCCATGTTCACTCATTATTAACATTTGTTTTTCAATATCATTATCAAATATTTACATTATTTCATTGATTGAAAATTCTTCTTTTCACATTTTTCAATGATTTGTTATTAGGCAGAAAGTTATACAATGGGCTTTCTGTGCTGTGCCCACCACGAGTATCGAAACTTGATTTTTAGCATTATAAGCTCTCAAAATTACCGCTTAACCACCGAGGAGTATTTTTCAATGAAATCATTATGTTTCTTTCCTTACTCTTTCCTTCCCGCTTTCTGTTTACTGCACTCCACGTTAAACATATGTTTACTACATTTTGTTATTATACACTAATAAATAGACTGATTAAAGTCACCGAAAAATAATTTAAAAACCTACTTTTTATGTCGACCTGCAATGCCTTCAAACAGAAGAGAAACTGTCATCTACATCAGTCACACCTAATTATATAGCAGAAGATACGTACTTATGTAATAACCCAAATTAAGAACTTCTAATAAGGAACGAAGAAATTCGCATCAAACTTAATGTTTCTGTGCTTCCCGCCTGATAGGCTCCTCACGTACCTTCGCATAAGTCTAGACTTTGAAACTTTCTACAACATAACAAAGAGCCAACCGTAGCTCAAAAAGTGATAAACAGTGTGCTTGTTAAAATGTAATACGATCTTCACTGCTTTGACCCTACTGACACTGCAGATTTTGCCGTGTTTCTTTCAATGGTCTTCTTCTTTTCTCCAGTGTTAGTTTTAAG
Organism: Limulus polyphemus; assembly: GCF_000517525.1. Classification (NCBI taxonomy): domain Eukaryota; kingdom Metazoa; phylum Arthropoda; class Merostomata; order Xiphosura; family Limulidae; genus Limulus; species Limulus polyphemus. Next base: position 468,292 of record NW_013665898.1, read on the forward strand.
TTCTTTTATTTTACTCTCTCTTAAGATTATTCTTCTCTTCATTTATTTTTCACTTTGTTCAAACTCAAATTTTCATTTTCTTATTACTTATTCTTTATAGTTTACCTCTACATCTTTCGGCCTTAGGTAAGTATGTACTTTGTCCATCTGTTAAGGCCTGGTCTGATTATGACACGTTTAAATCAGTTTTGATATATTTCAGTACGTTATATTAAAGCACTTCCGGAGCTACTCCACGTCGTTACCGTCTCTATCGTAACATCTGGTCCTGTTCTATCTGATGACGGTGCATTTTAAAATAGCTCTGCAGCATAGTTTCGTTTCCGTTGCAAAAGGCTCTGTGGTCAGGCTGTCATGTCAAAAAGTACACCTTTACTCCCTGTTGTTGTCTTTAATCCATCTTTTGTACAAGGAGGATGTTTTTCCAGTGTCTGTTTCAACAGTTTGATTGCATATAAATCCATAAGTAGTGCATTTGACGATTTAACTTGTATGTTTCCATATGGAATATAATGAATATCCGTTTCATTCTCCAGCTGCTTGATGTATGCGATGGTTGAACGGATACGTCGAGAAAGCGACTTGTGTCATTTTTCCAGACGAAGATCCTTCTTGAATATGTTGCATACTGTTGCCTGAGGCATGTGGACGGTTTTTACTACTGACCATTGAGTTCACGGAATTCTCTTCTGTTACAAGACACCACACTTTTTTTATTATGGCTGGTTTATGGCTTGTTGTAGATCTCTTTCTATTTGGTCCTGTTGTCCCATCTTGGGCCACATTTCTTTGTTTTTCAATGCCATTAAGTACAAAGGATATTATCAACTTAGAAATTCTAAATCCCTGATCTGAACATAGTTTTGCGATCTGAATGTATGAATATCTTGCATCAAAAAAGGGTTGCTACATACCCTTCCCAGCGGTGATCAATTTTCTGTGGCATCACACTGCCTACGTAATCCCAAAAATATCAAAATGGAGGTTTGATATTTGCTGTTCCAATGCGACTTTATATCAGCTCTAGTTGTCACATGGCTTGGTGGTTTCCATATTCAAATCGTTTTAATATAACGTTCTAAACTCTCTTTAATACATTCCAATCACAGTTCTGATGCCTCTCCAACTTATATAATGCGTTTAACCAACAGGTTGATATCTTGTCACTTTTCTTGTAATAAGGTGAACTCCAGAATTATCAATAGGTCCCATCGAGCCTTATAAACTATTTATTTGCCTATTTATTTGTAGATTCATGGTTTTGTTGATTACAAAGTTTCTAATAGATGAATCACACACATTTCTTCACCAAGATATCATCATTATTGCAGTTAATCCCACTAATTGCTTGTGAAGTCTTCTATGTATTTTACACAGAAAATCAGTGTTTTCACCAATTTGTTTTTCTCAGTTGTTTAATTATTTACATACCAGACAAAAACAGGAAACTAATCAATTCGCTGTAAATTCGGACACGCAAAAAAGTAAACCGTATGGTAGCAAGTCGGTAATTTGTTACAGTTTTAATGACTCCCTACTTGTAATACTTAAGAATTCCAATGTGTTTATGTAACAGTTTAACACCTCTCAATTTATTCGTTATATTAGTAAGTAATGTTTTATGTCACCTAACTTATATATATTTAAGTCGTCGTTTTGTTATCTCGCCACAATAATTATAATGCATTTAATTCACATTTCTCCATCTTGTTCGTAACCCACTCGGCCATGATAAGCTCTAGTATCGTGGAAAGGCCTCGTAAGCACTGGATATAGCTGATATGGTATGACTGACTTTTACTCATAAGTTATTAGGATTAGTAGTAATACTGATGAGTCAAATTTTATATCTTGTTACTTTAGTTATAATTAATTAACAGTTTCGATATTTCGCCACCTTAATCACCTTATTTGGTAAAGTAACAGATTTGATGTTTCTCTACATTAGTTATAATAAATTTAAATCACAGTTCTGAGAGTTCTCCATTCTTTGTTATAATAAGTTTACGACACAGTTATAATGTCTCGCTACCTCGGTTATAATACATTTAGGTCATAGTTCTATGTCTCATCACATAGTTTAAAGCAAACTTAAGTCACGTTTTGCAAGTCTTATCATATTAATTAGAGTACGTTTAAAGCTCAGGTTTAATGTCTTGCAATCTTAGTTGTGACACGCATAAGCCTTAATTTTAGTGTCTCGAAACCTTAAACATAAAGCATTTAAGCGTTAATGTTAAAAAAAAACTAATTTTTTAAAAAACAACGGCTATTTTATACACAATTCAAAAAATGAGACTGTTTCCAGTCTCAAAATTAAAATAAAATATAAATAACTTACTGTGCACGGTAAAAAGTAGTAAAAACCCGATGAGACTGGAAAACAATCTCATACACTCAAATTTTAGAATTGTATATAAAATAATCGTTGTATTTAAAAATATGTGAGTTTCTTAACATTGGATATTACACAAGTGCCAAGGAATTAAAAAATATATGTGTTAGTTTAACACGTTTCCATATTACTTATAAGACGCTTAATTTACAGTTTATTTACACATCCAACTTCTCACTACAGTTTTTCAGTAAGATATCTCTCATATTTGTTCATTCCATTATAAAATACAATTACAGACATTATGTAGCAAAACCCATATCTGTATGGGTTTTTAGGATTGATCTAATGACAGTTGATGTTGAAACTGTAATCCTGAGGTATGGGTCTTTATGATTGATCTAATGACAATTGATGTTGAAACTGTAATCCTGAGGTATGGGTCTTTATGATTGATCTAATGACAATTGATGTTGAAAGTGTAATCTTGAGGAATGGGTTTTTATGATTGATCTAATGACAGTTGATGTTGAAACTGTAATCCTGAGGTATGGGTTTTTATGATTGATCTAATGACAGTTAATGTTGAAACTGTAATCTTGTCCCCATACCTCAAGATTACAGTTTCAACATCAACTGTCATTAGATCAATCATAAATACCCATACCTCAGGATTACAGTTTCAACATCAACTGTCATTAGATCAATCATACTCTGTAATGTAGTTATTTGTCTTACATATACTCAATAGTTCCCAGTGAATTTTTCTAGCTTTTCTTCCTTTAGGTTAAGAAAGTTGGATTGATTTCATTTAAAAGTAATCACATGAACATAAATGTATACCTCTTTTACAAGCATTTTTTTTCTTTTTTCAGTTACCTCTTTAATAATAGCGTGGAATAATGTCTTCTAATTTATTGCTTTGGGGACAATTTCAATATAAATTATGTATATACATACGCACATAAATATACATGCAAATACACACACAAACATATACCTGCACATACACTTACACATATACTGTTAGACTGATGTATAAATATTAATACTATTCCTTTTGACATTTTTACTAACAGTCTGGGCAGTTCATATCTAAATACTTTGTTCTTTTGTACGCATTTTAAAAATAATTTATACACTTTATAATGTAGTAATTTTGTTTGTTTGGGTACTTCTTTTTAAGAACAGTTCCTACTTAGTAATCGCTCATCAGAACAGAGAGTGAAGACATGTAGTTCTGAAGACAGAATTTATATATATTTACTACGAGTTCGGGAGAACTCCCATAACTAATTTACATTTTAATGATATTTTTCGTTGTTTTTTGTTGTTTTTTTTTTTTTTTTGTAGAAGAGGAACAAAAACCACACGTGAGTCTAAGTAACTAAGTTTAGTTGTCATTGTATTTCGCAAAGACCGCACACGTGGGGAATAACAATAACCCATAGAAACAAGTTTCGCTAACCGACTAAGATCACAAGGTTTCGGTGTCAGAATATATTAAAATGAAAATCAAGTTTCTGATACTTAGAAACTTCCTTTCGAGTTCACGTGTATCATTTTTTCAATTAGAACACACCCATTTCTGAGCTGTTGGGAGCTTTTAGTTTTCTGTGCAGTGAAACAATTGGTAAGGTTGAAGAATAATGCTTCCTTGTTGTGATTCTGATAGAAAATAAAAGGGTCTCTTGCAATTAAACAAAATTGAATTTTGAACAACTTTTATAACAGGGATTTACATTCACATGACTATACCAAATCTTTACAATCCATACTTGGTTAGAACATACTTATGACGTGTTCCTTGTGTAGCTTTTAAAAGGCTAACACATGGTGAAATCTGAGAAACTAGAAATATCAAATTTGTACGTATTTAAAAGGAATAAAAGTAATGAAGCATGTCTAGACGATTTTTTTTTTGAATTCACGTCGTTAGATTGGCCACTAAAAGTGTGTAGTTATTGACCATTCTTTGATTATGGAGGCAAACTAAACGTCCTCAAAGGTAAACATTAAATCCCAAGAATAAATTCAAATGATTAACTCTATTTTGCTTTATACACGAAGATGTTCTCTCACTTCTGAACATTTACTGTGACCTTCTTTTCACCTGAGGATTTAGTTTTCGAGTAGTGGTAGTGATTGTTATTTAAAATCATCTGAACAAAGTCACTATTCTATTTCTTAACAGATTTGTGTTTTTTGACTTAAATTATTTTGGAAGGTTATATTTTTGTTATTTTTACCTTAGTGTGTTCGTTTATTTAAGCACAAAGCCGAACAACACAACGGGCTATCTGCGCTCTGTTCAGCGTTGTAAGTCCATAAACTTATACAATGATAATCATGTTCATAGACAAACCTTTGCCTTGAATAGAAATTCCGTCTAAACAAACAAGTTAATCAGTTTCTATGTGGAACCATATCGTTATATTTAGTGAAGCAGTAAACAAAAGTGGAATATTAATTACTGGCTTTTGGTATTTATTAGTTTTCTAGAATTTTTATTTTAAAGCTTTGTTGGCCGGATAAGTCTGATCATTGTACTCTACACATTCTCGCGTATTTGTATATCTTAGACACAGCCTCAGCAACTTTTGAATTTTACAACAGATGTCATAAATTTCTTAATAAAAAAAAATTACAAGAAGCTTGATTTCATAATTTCAACTGTTTATTGAATAACCAGAAGAACACAGAATACATGCAGAAGACTTTCTTAAAGCTAAACCTTGCATTTATTTATGTTCATATGTTCTTGTTGATTTAATCGTATAGACATAAGAGGATTCGCCTTAGTTGTTAAGCATATAACACAAAAACGTTATCCTTTATGTACTTTCGCATGCATTAGAACAACAAAAGTATCTCTAATGCTGTTACACATATATCAGAACACTAGAGGATTTCGTCGTGTATGACATATGTAAAAGTATACGTTATATTGTTACATAAACACTTTAAGACATTAAAAGTATGTTATGTTGTTACGTATATATCAGGAATATAAACGTTTTCGTTACATCATAACAAATACATATGAGGATTATAAAAATATCCGTTAGGTTGTTAAATGCATTAGGACAGCAAAGTTTTTTTTTTTAAAGGACCGCTTACGCTTTTGCACATACAGAGATTGGACAAAAATTAGAAACACCCAGTGGTAAACGGATTAATAATGATGGTTTAATTTTAAGCTGTTAGAACTGCTTAAATTGTTTACAGTAAGGCATATGCATGTTTCTCAAAAGCTTTTGAGAATTAGATTCTATTTCTCGAGGACACAAGTTAACACAACATGGCAATCTCATCCAATCATGATGATTTTCCAACCACTGTTGCCTAACGAGACTTATGGTATAATCCTGGTACTGCAATAACCATTGATGTTGTTCCTTTTGCAAAATCAAGAACTTTGGGGTCACTAAAGAACCTTCTAATAGAGCTCCAACAAACTGTTCTCCTTGAAAGTCAGGTAAGTTACACTTCTTTTCGATGTTTCTTGAAAACTAACATATGTTTAAATAATACAGATCATATGGGTAAGAAATCATTAGAATAACAAATTAGTCAGTCAGCTGTGGATCTACTGAATTTAACACCTTAGAAGAATAGGCACATATTTTAGCAGGCATTTCTATCTTTTTACCCAACTCTTGTACATTAGAACATTAACGGCAACTTCTAACTTGCTAAAATACATTAAGTAAGTACTGTGTTGATTGATATCACCATAGTTTCGCTTGAGTTACTAAATATTAATCCCATTCCAAAATAAGCTTTGCCACAACCTTCTTTTCTGAAAAGTGCTATAATAACAGTTAGGTTTTTCAATATCTAGCGAAACTGTTTAATAAATTATCAGGAATATAAGTTATTACATAATAAACCAGAAAACATAGTTCCTTGTTGTTGTAAGATCGCACCATCTTTGTGAATATCCTCATTATATACTTTACAAAGTTAATACCGTTTCTTATCCAGAAATAAAGTGTTTCGTACATTATTTTTCTACTATGGTAGAAAGCTGGACAGTGGAATCGACATTTTGTGAAACTTGCAGTGTGGTTTTAAGAATGTGTACTTGACCCATAGTGACGGTGTGCTTAGTCCATAGTGACGCTTAAAACGATATCTCCTTGTTCAAACTCATCTTTAAGTTATATTCCCAGCTTAACCTTAACCTCTGGATTCATCTGCAGGGTGATGACCATCACAGAGAACACTGCACCAGCCAAGCTTAATGTAAACCCTCTAGTGATGATAAAGGCATCTCCTCCAGTGAGACCAGCATCAGTGTTGGTCATCGTATTTATCAAACAGGTCACATTTTCCCAGCTGCTACGATCATTACTTGGCTTCACGTTCTCGGGTACTCTTCTGACGACAAGTTTGGTCAATACCTGGGCTTCTCTCGGGACATAACTGGCCATTTCGGAGAGGAATACGAAAATAATACTAACGATAAGAAACGAGGTTGTTATGGTAGCTGAGGTTTGTGTTGTGACCAAGATCCATTCGTAAACTTTGGAACACAGGTAGAATATCAACAAACTGTACCATAAAAGTACAGACAGTGAAAGATTACTGTTGAAAGTATCCAGTTCCTCTGTTATTGATAGAAACTTTTGACGGAAAGCCGCCAAACTGGATTTGGTTAGTTCTGATACTTCACGAGCCATCCCCTTGTAGTCGTCAGCGATTTTGTAGCACATTACGGAATAGAGGATGATAGTCAACCATACACCATTTATAATAATGCAGTTAAACGTAAAATAGTTAAGTTTTTGAGTATAATGAAAGACATATAAAAGGATATGAGAAGTTTCATTGTTGACTAATTGTAAAATAGAAGCGTACTGATTCTTGATTGGTCCATCAGAAAATGGAGCGAGAAGCATGTGACCCGAATCCATGAGTCCAGCTATCCAAGAACAAACAGTAAGAATGCTCACCCCAAACTTGATTTTAATCTCTGACCTCTTGCAATCTTTGTCTGAAGTTGCTCCTGTTGTTGTCACTTGTTGAAAATATGCAAACGGTTTGCGTCTATTTAGCCGAATCCAGGTCACGACCCATGAAACAACGGCCAAAGCTTGGGTAAGATTCATGATTCCTTGCGTCATAACTGAACCTGGGGTATCCTTAGACTCTATGAAGATTAGCAACCTATCTACACAGAAAATTGTGACCAGAAGCCACACAAGGACTTGCCATATTTTATTTAACCAGTGAGAAGGTGTCATCTTCAGATGTATTGGAATTCCCACCAAAGTAAGCGAGAACAGCAACACTGGAAATTTTTTCAACCACCTATTGTGTTCTTTTGTCTCCATTTTTTCAAAAACCGAAACTTGTTGAACCCAAGCTGTGTGAATTGTATGTTCTTCCAGGCCACGAGACATTCCCTTCATACTTCTTGTCCTGATTCCTTTCTACGCTTTATTCGTGAAAACCAACAATGGTGCTGTTTTCAACAACTCTTGTTAAAAATTTCTAAGGTTTTTCGTCTGAATGATGTTTATCAATATAGAGTTTAACTATTAACCACGCCTCAATTTCTTGTTTTGACAAATAAAAATGAACCATGTATCAACCACCAATAACAGTAGAGACACTAGCTTAGCTGTGAGAGAAAACGTGAGTTATCGGTAAAAGAGTTCGTGCAGACTTAATGTTCCCACGTGTATAAGGCTATTATGTAATTTTTCAGTAATTAGTCCAAAACTTTTTCATTATTACTTAAAGAATCGTTATTTATCTTTTTCTCGCCGGTGGAAAATCAAAGAACAAAGGTAACCCAACAAGTTACTTCGAATTTTCGTAATGGTTTATCTATCTAGACATTTTTTTTTTCTTGAGCAATGTCGAACCGCTGAATTAGCAGTAAGTCCGAGAACTTATAACGGTAAGAATCGGGTTTCTATACCTCGATGGGCGGAACACAGATGACACAGTATGTGGCGGCCCGGCACGGCCAGGTGGTTAAGGCACTCGACTCGCAATCTGAGGGTCGCGGGTTCGAATCCCTGTCAGCCGTGGGGGCGTTATAATGTGACGGTCAATCCCACTATTCGTTGGTAAAAGAGTAGCCCAAGAGTTAGCGGTGGGTGGTGATGACTAGCTGCCTTCCCTCTAGTCTTACACTGCTAAATTAGGGACGGCTAGCGCAGATAGCCCTCGTGTAGCTTTGCGCGAAATTCATAAACAAACAAACAAGCGTTATTCTAAATACCATTAATATACACTTTAATTATAAAGGTTTATTTTGTTCCAAACACATATTTCAAAAATTCGAACTTGAACTTTAAAACTATGAAGTTTTGTGTTTAGTTATTGATAAATTTAACTTAATTCGTTTTTTTTTCTTAAAAAAAATCTTAGCTGCATGACTAAATTTATTTTACATGTCATAAATTACTCAACGTCTTATAAATAGTTTCATGTTTGTATGTCAAATATAATGCTTTGACCAATAATATTATGTTTTGTAAATAACTTATGCTTTATATTAAAGTTTACGTCTCTTTGAAAATCGTCATCGTCTTGAACAAAACAAACTGATCAAAACAAAATATATTAAGAATTCGTAATAATATTACTATGTCAATACAAAACCATTGTTATAAAATAATGACTAGTGTCAGCCAATCACTTCAGTTCACTCTTATGATGATAAGTCATGTGACATTCAGTTTATACTATGCATAATAACCTCACGTAATTGTGTAATAATTGTTACTTTGAAGTGAATCACAGAATTAAAATGCTTTAAAATGTTCATAAACCATAACTAGGCCAAAAGAAGGTACTCATATGTTTCATTCATGAAAAACCATCGGTCGAACGGAAGCCAGCAGTCATAACAGGCTGTTGCGAATTATCTCAAAATCTATTTAGCAAGATACTAGATTACGTGCAAATTAATTTTACAGTAGCTCGGACATGAGGATCAGACAGGCTATCAACATAAAGAGGTTTCTGCTATGTGTCGATTTTGGCTCGTCCCATTGTAAGGTGACTGCTCCAAGTCTGAATCAGATGTTCGCAGCCGCAGGTAGATACCGTGTCAATCTCACTGAAATTATAAAAAGAAATAAAGTATATAACGGCGCTAGCTGACTTGTTGGTCGTTGCATAGCCATAAGGTTGACAGTAACCTGTTGAAGATTATAACTGTTGCGATCTTTTTCGATTGGATGTAGATTAATATTTGACTGGTGAGTAAAATTTTAATAGGTATCGAACATTTTAAATGTTTCTCAGTTGATTATTATTATTAAATTGAAAAATAATGGCATATTTTGCTATATAATATACCAATCATCTCTGACTTATTCCATTTTGCAAGTTACACTGACAAACACAATTCCCTTTCAAATGTCTATAAGCATATATACGTATTAATGTAATAATTGTTGATTTCACTAATAACATCTGAGTTACATGATCTTATCAACCTCTCCACTATTTCCACATGTTGTATTTCACTGTACTGTTTTTAGATTTCCGTTATTCAAACCACAACTGGAGAATCAGTGAATCACAGCTACTTAAAGAAGGTATTGGAATCGAGGAAGTAAATATCGAGCATTATGAAGTATTCATTTTACCGGTGACTGCTTTGAGAGTAGTCAGAAAACAAAAACTGAAAACAGATGAAATTCATTCTGTATTCCACGTTCCGCCACATTTGCGGAAACCTTTATCGCTTAAAAAAAACCCTCGTGATAACGTGGGCCTTTGCGGGGCTTCCCACTTGAATTACATGATTAAGTTGGACAAATGAACAAAATTTGAAAGAGCAGCTTTAGTTCGTATTCTCACTTTGTTCATCAGTACGCAATGTTTTTTTGTTTTTTTTTCTCTAGAAACCAATAAGACGTATGGGAAATTTTTAATTCGTACGAACAATGGCGGACTTATATTTCTTGTTTGGGAAAGAACTCCTAGAATATTTCTAGCTTATACCTGTAGTGAATAATCTCAATCGGAAAATGAAATGTTTGATTATTAAATATTTAGAGAGGAGAATCTGATTCCTTCTATTCCTATACATATATATAAACATATACGTTATCAAAATGTTCTAGAAAACCATGTTAGTGAACATTTTAATTACCTATAAGTGAGACTTAATGACCACGGCAAGTTTGTCAACTCTCATCTTATACGCAAAAGCATAATAATGGAAATGTTCCAAGACCGTGCACTGTTGATATGACACAATTCTCCATTCAAATTCTAGAACGTGATACGCATATCAAAAAATACTCGGATGTAGCCGAGAACAGTTTTCCTTTACATTGCTATACAAGAATAGTAATATCATTAGCTTATTATCAGAATTTAAAAACAAAATCTAAAATGTGTTCAAAAATGTCATTTCCACTTCTTGGCTCAGACGATTATAAGCAATCCATAGGGTTATAGCAGTACTGATTTTACAGTATAGATGCATGTGTGTATGTTTATATATATATATATATAATTTTATCTCAAGCTATTGTGATTTTCACCTGAACACCTTTTCTGCAATATTATAAGTAAGTTTACTGGCTCGAATCTCCACGGTGGACACAGAAGATAACCCAATGTGCCTTTACTCTAAAACAATCAAATAGATATCTATTCTATAAAAACATTCGTGCGCAGAAAGAAGAAATATATACCTGGAACATAATAATGGTAACAATTAAAGAATACATGCTGATAGTAGTTACTCTGAGGTTGTAGAATATTCATAAGTCTATAACTTATTAAATTGTGTCGCCTCTATTTCTTTTATTACATCTACGATGATCGTTTACACAGGAGGCTAAGCAAGGTGTCTTCTGCTCACAGTAAAATAACTAACCTCTGTATTAAACATTCATGGTTGTAGAAATCTACCTTATCTTAAAATGTGTCCACTAATGAACGAAAACAACTGTTTAGAAAATACAATGTTACATTCGTTGAAATTAAGATTTTCTTAACTTGTGTTGCATAGCAAGCTAAAACTTTGTTAAGCCTCGAGCTTATCTGCAACATTGGGAACATTATGAATTTATTTAAATATTTCTGTAACATTAAGAATTTTATTGTGTGTGTGTGTGTGTGTATGTGTATGTGTATGTATGTATGTATGTGTGTGTATGTAGGTATTTCTCGTTTTCTATTTCTTATTGATGATAGTGTTCAAAATCTCTCAAAAAACAAAAACTCTTTCTCACTCAACTATGTAAGTATTTATTTGATATTTCTGTAACTTGGGAAAATTATGAAATTGTTTTGATATTTCTATAGATTAGAAACATTGTGAATTTATTTTGATATTTCTGTAACATTAAGAATGTTATTGTTTTATTTGATATTTCTGTAAATTGAGAAAGTTATGAAATTATTTTGATATTTTTCTAAGTTGGGAATATTATGAGTTCATTGTGACATTTCTGGAAGACTGAGAATGTTTCGACTTTATTGCGATATTTCTCTATGATTTGGAACAGTTTCAGTTTATCTTGATATTTTTGTAAAATTGGGAACGTTATGATGAACACTAGTTCATTTCAAAATAATTCATGTTTTCATCAATGACTCCATACATACCAAAAAAAAAAAGACCTCTATCTATGATATGTTAATTAGTCTATTTTTATCAGTACTAGGGTTGCCATTACTGTACGGGGATATTTAAACAAGCGCCAGCTCCTTCCACCCTGGAAATATTTAAAGAATATGTAACACTAAATTTCTCTTTCAGGTTACATTAATTTTTTTCTACCTTGCCTTTAATGAAGACGAAATTACGATTTATATTGAAAGTTTATATTTTACTAAGCTTCCCTTTTTTTATCTGAATTAAGTGATATGATGATATTTTGAAACAGTAAGCGCTGATAGGACTTCATGTAAAAAAATTTTATATAAATAGTCTTAGCGCCATCTAGTAATCATGAGTGGCACTTGAGTAAACATTACAGATAATAATATGTTATTCATTATGTTCTTACTTTTGCATATTATTATAAGTTCCACGAATTTTCCACATGTTTTTTTTAATGCAAAACTTAATGTAGTAAGAATAAAATGTTTCTTAAATTACAAACAGATGTTTTCTTTATTGGTAATTGTTTAAAAGTTCAGAAAAACGCTAAGAAGTTTGTATTTTAAATGCTCGCCTTCTACCTTTTCCCTACATGACATGAGATGGTTCAGATGAACGGTTAAACTTTTTTTCTGGTTAGGTTTACAACAAAGGCCAACTTCCTGAAATAATTTCATATTTTTTCCCGATTTATAAATCTTATATCTAAAAATAATTTAATGTATATGTAATTGATAGAATTAAATCATTTTTAGCAGAATAATACTTATTTTTTAAATATGGCAATCATGTGTATGCCTTCCCTAAAAGCCCTTTTGCCTCATATTCTGAAGCATGGTTTTGAGGTGACTGTTTACAATACATAACTAATATAAGACATTATTTTTCTAGTTAACGGTAAAACGATTCAACTAAAAACTGGACAGAAACTCGAAACAATGTCAATAAGAAATAGACAACTCAAGGAATTTAGTTAAAACATTTTATTTTGCATCTCACAAACACAGCAAAGTTTTGTTATTAATAATGCATCAACACGTAGCAATACAGAATTAGATAATACTGAAAATTTCACACAAGGATATCAAACTTTTTTTTTGCTAACTCATCAGCGGAATATCTCATACAAGGATATCAAACAATATATATTACTAATTCATCAATGGAATATCTCTCATACAAGGATATCAAATAATATAGTATACTAACTTGTTTCTAGAATATTTCACACAAAGTAATCAAGGAATAACTTTAAATAGTAGTTCGCCTACTGCATACCTTACACAGAGATACTAAATAGGTGGAACTTGTTGTGTAACGAATATTCGTATTATAAGTTGCTGTGGCGGAAAAGCTCTAAGTTCTAGTTACAGAATGATCTATATAAAGTTCTCTAAATTAACGTGTCATAAATATTTCAAACTGTGCCTCGTTTAATTTGTCCGCTACAAGAAAAGAGAAACAGATATATTTTTCTGTGAAATATTATAAATGGGTCATTATCGACACCATTACACCAACAATGTTTGTTTTCACAACAGCTATTTTATGAAATTATATCAATAACATCCGAAATATTTGAGTGTTTTCTTGATATTATAAAATTTATATTAAACAGAAATACAAAGAAATAACCTAAGACGTGTATTTTAAAATTTTATCTTTCGTAACTTGAATGTGTAAGTAAATTTTTATATAAATGAAAATACAATAAAGAACTGATAATTTCGAACAAGGTAACACTTGAATGAAAATCATTTTTGTTATATTCCCAGCTTGTTTTTTACCTCAGGATTCATCTGCAAGACGATGACCATCACAGAGAATACCGACCCAACTAAGCTTATAGTAAATCCTCTAGTGATGATGAAAGCATTTCCTCCAGTAAGACCAACCTCTGTGTGGGTCAATGTGGTAATTAAGCAGGACCATTTTCCCCATTTAAGAGGGTTATCATAGAGGTCTAGTTTGTCCGGTAGTTGTCTGACAATTTGATTGGATAGCTCTTGGGCTTCTCTCTGTACACTACCAGCCATTTCGGAGAGAACCACAAAAAGAATGCTAACGATGGCAAACGAGGTTGATACGGTAACAGCATTTTGTGTTGTAACCAAAATCCATTCGTAGGCTCTAGAACAGAGATAAAACAGCAACAAAGCGTACCATGTTAATACGGATATTGAAAGACTATTGTTGAAAGTATCAAGGTCTTCAGTGGTAGAGATGAATATTTGGCGAAAGCTCGATAACTGACAGATGGTCAGTTTCGGTATACAACTTGTCATGTCCTTGTAGCTAGCAGCGATCTTAACACACATGATGGAGTAAAGAATAATAGTCAACCAAACGCCGTTGACAATAATAAAGCGATATGTAAATGTATGGATTTTATGGATAATATGAAAGACCTTAAGAAATGTTTCTGAGTTTTCTTTGTTGACTGACTGTAAAACAAAACTATACCTGTCCTTAACTGGGGCATCAAAAAATGGAGCAAAAAGCATATGACCCGAATCCATGAATGCAGCCACCCATGTACAAATAGTAAGGAAGGTTATCCCTATCTTTAATTTAATTTCTGACCTTTTGTGACTTGTGTATGAAGTTATTTCTGTTGTTATGACTCGTCGAAAACATGCAAATGGTTTGTGTCCGGTTAACCGGAACCTGGACACGACCCACGAAACTACGGTACAGGCCTGGGTAAGATTCATGATTCCTTGTGTCATGGCTGAGCCTGGGGGTTCGCTGGTTCCGTAAAGAATTACCACTTTATTTACACAAAAGAAGGCTACCAAGAAAACCACAACGACTCTCCACATTTTCAGGAACCAGTGAGGATTTTCCTTATTGAGTTGGATTGGGATTCCCACCAAATTGATCGAAAACAGTAACACTGGAAACTTTCTCAGCCAGTAGTTATCTTCTGGTGAAGACAGAAAGGTTGTGCCGGACTCCATTTTTCCACAAACCGAATGTTGTTGAGTCCAGGATGGGAAAATTCTATGTTCGTCCATGAAACGTGGTTTTCCGTCCATACTTATTATTGGGTAAAATTCTTCTCTATTGGTCTTTATACATCAGCATCAAATCTGTGTATTTATTCCTGATGAATCCTTTTAAAAGATGTAGTGTTCAGTTTAGGCTACACCTCAATTTAGTTTTCTGACAAATCAACGTTAAGGATATATTGTCTTCCAGTAGCAATAGAAAAAAGTGTTGGGTGGGGCGTGTCTTTAAAATGGCTGAGCTTCTTGTTATGAACAAATGTCATGTTGAGTAATTATTCGCGAAATAAATAGGTTGTAGCATATTAGCACTGTAAATCTATAACTCGAACTTAACATTTAGGAAGTGATTATCTTATGAAACGAAATATTTACTTACTAGTTCAATATTTTATTGTTTGTATTCTAGACACTTGACGTGAAGTACACAAAAGCCATTATTTCATTACTCTGATAATAAATGGAACAAATTTAGAATCAGACGCTGAATGTTTGAGATATAAATTTTGATTAACATAAAATAACTCATTGTGTTTTTGTTGTTCTGTTAGTATTTGAAAATACGCATTTTTCGTTTAATTTACCAACCTTCATTTTCTCACAAACTGCATGCTTCTAAATGTCTGCTAATTTGTCCTATTCGAAACTATTATCATAATGAATGAGTATTTTATTATCCAGTACTTATTATTATTATTTACTTGAAACCCTTAATGTTCTTCTAAACTTTTGATTCGGAACAAATCACAACGAAATATAGTGAAAATTGGAAATTCAAATTAAGTTGCCTAGTTTTGTTTTCACATAGGTTTTACAAATAGCTTTGAATTTCATAAATTATTGATAATTAAATCTCAGTATCCGAAAAACGTAGAAACGAAATAAAGACATAATATTAAAATTCTATTCATTCACAAACGAATTGGATAATATTGATATAACGTAATAAACAAAACACTTTGGTTTATTACGTTAGTTTAATTTTATTTAACATTACTGTGAAAAAAAAAAAAACATTTTGTTAACGGTATGTACATTCTCAATTACTACAAGCAACCTTCCCACCAGAAGGCACCATTGAAAAAATCTTAAAAGCTACAATTTGTATAATGTGAGATTAAGTAAACCAATAAATAAGCAATTCAGAATATGCACATCAGCCCATAAAACAGTAGACGGCGCTGCACATAAAACAGTTTTTAATAACCTAACTTAATCTTCTCATACAATTCTTGATAATTTCAAAATACAGTATTTGCAGACCTAACCAGTTTTTAATAATCAAACTTAAATTTTATTATAATTTAAAACAGCTTGGATCTGCAGAAACAGAATTTTAAAATCAATTTATTTTAATAAGATGAGGCAGACCATAAAAAGTAATCTCGACGGAAGATGAGAC
The DNA here is from genome assembly GCF_000517525.1 of Limulus polyphemus. NCBI lineage: Eukaryota > Metazoa > Arthropoda > Merostomata > Xiphosura > Limulidae > Limulus > Limulus polyphemus. The sequence goes on from NW_013665898.1 coordinate 484,629, forward strand.
CCTATAGTTATGTTTCTTATAATTGATGATAGTGATATAAAGTTTGCTAATTCTCGATTATAAGAGTTTTGTCTAACATTCAAAAACTATTACCCCTCAGTGGCTCAGCTGGAAGTCTATGGGTTTATAGCGCTAAACATCGGGTTTCAATACCCGTGGTAGACAGCAGAAATAGTTCATCGTGTAACTTTATGTTTAACTACAAACAAACAAAATCAGTTTTCTGTAATACATAAACTTTATTTCATAGCTTTCAGTGGCTCAACGATAAGTCTGTGGGCTTATAACGCTAAAAATAGGGTTTCGGTACCCGTGTTGGGTACAGCACAGATAGCCCACTGTGTAGCTATGTGGTTAACAACAAACAAATAAACTTCCTTTCATATTATTGTGAAACATTTATATTTCATTAATATGTATGTTTGTCTTAGTAACAAGCCACATTCGAACCCCGGATTGTAGCGTTGTAAGTCCTTAGACTTACTACTGTCCCATTGGGGGACGTTTTATCAACAATTAAATCTGTTTTCCACCGAACTGTGCTATAGAAGTAATAGGTCTTAAAATATGTAACTTCCAACCCAATTATTTTTGTATTTTATGGCAAAGCCTGTCTGTCGCCGTCCCTAATTTTGGACTAATGACCAGAGGTAAAACGACCCCGTTGGGTCAGTGGTAAGTTTCCAAACTTTAAATGATAAAATCTATTCTAGGCTAGGGACAGATCACAGATAGTCTAGAATAACAACAACGACACCCAGAGTGAAGATAGTTATTCAGCCACACCTTAACACCCACCACCTACACTAAGAGATTGAGCATCTCTTCTTATAACGCACTCACTCTTTAAAGTGCAGGGAACGTTTTTCAGTATCGTACAAATTCGAACTTGGCTCGACAGCTCGAAAAATTCAGAGTGCTATTAGAAGTCCCTAAAACTGAATCAACCAACATCTAGAAATATCGAGACAGATAAACTAACTTTAATTTGAATAAAGTTATGCCAACCTCTTCACTACACAAATTACAGGAAATATAAAGTTTTATCTATTACAAGGATTATCATCAGGTTATTTAAAATAAAATGAAACTATAAACTAAGAAATTAATATTTATACTTTTGTCCGGGAAAATAATGAATATGTTTAAAACAAAACATATTTTAAAGTAAGAAAATATTCCATTGTTCGGTAGGATTTGATGTAATTTAGGAAATATTTAGATTTCCACAAATTACAGAACATTACTAAAATTACATGGATAATGTAGTTGGTATTGATATTTTCAACTTTAATGGCATTATGTGCGACACATATCACAGCTAAAACTGAAAATTTAGGGTGTGTTCATGGGCAAATTGCGGTTCGACCTTTGGGCCTTACAATCCACAGCACGACATGCTAATTGTTAAGTCTCGTCCGGCCTCACGAATAGTATTGTTTGTTTTTGAATTTCGCGCAAAGCTACACGAGGGCTATCTACGCTAGCCGTCCCTAATTTAGC
>NW_013665898.1:487131-500296 GCF_000517525.1 Limulus polyphemus
TTTGGTGGGACGGGGATTCGAACCCGCGACCCTCAGATTGCGAGTCGAGCGCCTTATCCACCTGGCCATGTCGAGCTTAACGAATAGTATCTAATCAATATAATTTACGGATTTTAAACTGCTAGATACCTGTCATTAAAATTACGGGTTTTTTTTCTTTCATTGTTGTTGCATTCTTTAAGTACAAATTTAGGTTCAGTATCAGAGATTAAAATACAGCCATTTTTAAAATTTGCATACTTGAGCTATACTTGAGGGTTTGATATCGATAAAATTAAGCATTTTCTCTAAGATTTCGGTTATGTTTCATAGTAATTTGTTTTAAACTAAATATTCAGAACTCTGGGTAAAAGGAAAATAGCTTTTTTATAAATAAATAAATGCGCAAAATACCATCTTAGTTCAAGAAATGAGAAGATTCATGGATTTGTAAGTAATTTCAGTTGTAGAAAAGATAAATCTAAACGATAATAATGAACAATAATTTTGATGTAATGATTAATTGTCACATAATCAGCTAATAAAGATACGATCATTCAAAATAAAGCATACGTGCTGAAACAATGATAAAAATCTTAGACATAGTTTTTCGAGTTTTGTAGTAAATGTAAACATATTTCTCCAACATCTGTTTGATAATCCCGGTAGTGGACGAAGAAAACAAAGAAGTTCTAGTCACTGATAGAAACAGTTGCTAGAGAACGTTCCGCACATAAGCATTACTTTTTCAGAAAATTAAAACGTATTTACTTCTGATAAACAAGAACAGAATAACAGTACGTTTGCTTGATTCAATGAATCAGAGACAACGCAAAACATCGTTTCCAATGGGAACTGGTACTTACTATGTTTATATGGTGCCTTTGTACTTGTTGATTTCAGAACACAGATGCTATTGTGATAATCTGAATACGCTTTTGATTGAAAAGGAGATATTGACTATAGAAACTTCTTAATTATTGAATAAGATAATTTGTAATATATAATTTAAGCTTTTGCTTATATCACAAACAAAGTCTGATTACGTTTGTGTGAGACATGCCATGCCAACTAGATATTACAAAGAAATCTAGTTATATTTATTAGAAAATGACAGATGCATTCATTTTATTGTTTAAAATACAATATGTGTGTGGCACCAGGTTTTATTCATTTTGTAAATAAATTATGTAACTGTTCTTTTGCCTGTATTACGACGAACAAAAAAAAATGTAGCTAATCCAGCTCGTACTCATAACAACAGAAGAAAAGTCATACAGCTACTTTCGTTTGTACCCATGACAACAGGTAAGAAGCTTATCACTGTTGCTTGTCTAAATAAGGACAAACAAAAGGTTATGTAGCTACTTCTAACTGAATCCATAAAACTGAGAAGAGGTTATAATACATAGCAACAAACATTTACAGAAAACAAATAATACATAATCTCCTTCTCTATGGGAAAAAGTACAATCCATTACTGCCCGTTGCCCGGTAGGACAACAGTAAATTTACGGGCTTAAGTTGCTAAATCCGAGGTTAAATTACTTGCAGTGGAAACAGCAGATAGCCTAATGTGGCTTTGCTTTAAAACAAACAAACCATTAATGCGCTCTTACCGAGAAAGAGTTCAATAATAAAATATTCTTTCCCAGAGAAGCTGGAGATATGTTTCATATACTATAGGTTATATAGCCTACTTCCGATTCTACACATACAGCGAAAACCAAGAGGTTCTGTAACTACTTCCTTTTATATTGATAACAGCTAGTTCTGATTATTTCCGTAAAAATAGAGAAGAGGTTTGTGAATACTACTGTTTGTAACCTCGAGGACAAAACAAAAGTTTGTATAATTACTTTCTTTATATCCGTAAGGACAAAACAAAAGTTTGTATAATTACTTTCTTTATATCCGTAAGGACAAAACAAAAGTTTGTATAATTACTTTCTTTATATCCGTCAGGACAAAACAAAAGTTTGTGTAATTACTTTCTTTATATCCGTAAAGGACAAAACAAAAGTTTGTATAATTACTTTCTTTATATCCGTAAGGACAAAACAAAAGTTTGTATAATTACTTCCTTTATATCCGTAAGGACAAAACAAAAGATAATATAGCTGCTTTCGTTGGTTTCCGAAAGACCGGACAATAGCTAATGAATTTATGTAACTAAGTCATCGTATTATTTTATTTTTTTATGAAAGACTCATTTACGAGCTTTTTATGTGTATGTATCTGTATGAATATAACACAACTCCAATACGTAAAAATAAATGTTGAAATAGATTGTTAGAATGAGACTGATTTGCAACTTTTACTATCTTACAAGTAAGAGTTTTTATCTAATAAAGACAATAGTGAGTTGGGTGAGAGGCCTTTTGTGTTTAGTAGCTCAGATTCATGTTTCAAATACATTAGTTCCTTAAAAAGTATTCATCATGAAAAATTTCTGTTTCACTTTGACTACAAACAATTGTTTTACTGTGACACTTTTTATAAAATTTCAAATAGTCATTTTACCAAACAGTTGTGAAGCGTAGTTGAAGTAAAAAATGAATCATTGTAATGATCGAATGGTGCATGTTATTTCATTACCATTTATTATGTTATCATTATCAAATTAAAGCTTTCAGTGGTTGATATCAACGAGGAATCTAACTATATAGTTGTATATCTCGCACTAATTATCATCATTAAAGCAAAATAACATTTGATTTACTTTATGTCTTGAAATTAAACATATTGTTTAAAAGGTTTCTAGAAACATTAGGTTTTAACATTCAACTTATTTCGTTTTTCGAAATTCTTTAACTTTTTTATTCTTGTTGAAGGGAAGATGAAGTCATTAAAAGTATTACACTGAACTTTTAATTGGTAAGCTGTATGTCTGCGGACTTACAACGCTATAAACTGGGTTTTGATACTCGTGGTGGGCAGAGCGCTACTCGTGTAGCTTTGTGCTTAACTACAAACAATCAATGAATTAATTGGTAAGTACTTTCGAGATTCAGTAAAATTATACTTCTATTCGGGTTAAAAAAATAACTAAATTGTAGCTCTATTCAGGTCTCCTCCCCCTCCCCCAAAAAAGTTATATTTGGGTTCCAAAAAATAGATAAATCATAATATAATTTAGCATTACAGAATTTTCGCATTTTTAATGCAATGGGTGGTGTAACATAATATTCAATAATATTTGTGATCAGTGTTTTCCTCTTTCACGTGTTTGTCGTTAATATGACAACGATGGTGCAAAAGAAGAGAAACTGATGAAAACATTAAAATTTGCATCTATGTACGAAATTCTCGAAGAGAAGTGCAAAGTGTTCAATAAACAAAAAGGTTTTTTATTAATCTTAAGGATGGTTAATCAGTTTTAAAATAGGCTAATACTACATAAAGCCATAAATAAAAAAAACTGTATGTTGTGAATAGCTTATTGAAACACCTTGAAACATTTTGTTCGTTCTTTAGAAAAGAAGTATAACTACTGTGTACTAGTAACCGCAATTAACACAACTTAGGGGCACGTGCTGCGCATATTTCATAAATGGCCCGAGATGATTAAACTTTTATATATCAAGTTTTACTTGGTAGAAGTTTTTTTTTCTTTTTTAATTTGATTTTTAAAATGTTATGTTTGTTTGTAGTTAAGCACAAAGCTACACAATGGGCTATTTATGTTATGTTAATGTAACGTAAAATGTGTACAAAGGTTTATTTACAAATAATGGGTCGATATAACATAAAATTCTCATTTAAAACAACAACAGCAACAAAAACATACGCAGAAAAACAATATTGTTTTCCAAAGTTGATAACATTTTCACCACGTTGAACTGAAATTATCCAGTGCTTTTTGAAAGGCTGCAATGATATATATTTAGTATATCAAGCTGTTTAGTTTGCTTACGAAAGTTGGTAATATCTTCACCAAGTAATATTTAAGATGCACAAATACTTGTAGAGTTAGTGAAAGCTATGAATATTTTAATCCACTATATATACTCCTTAATCTTTAAACGATATAATTTTTAAAGCTCTTAATCATGCAGAGGCTGTTAAGAAATATAAAACAATGCTTGCAAATATTATAACCATGTAGAGCATTTCATTATGTTTATTTACTGCATAAAACAACATCGAGTGCCTATTTTGCTGTTGTTATTTTTACCACTAGATGGCAGAAACTAGCTATGTAATGGCGTCAAAGGAAAGTCGAAAGAGGACAAGAAAATAAATCAACTTGCGTGACGTGAGTGGCCAAGTTTGTATTGTAAAATGGTATGAGTGTACTAGGACTTAACGTTATACTACTAAGAAACAGAGTCGAGCTGTAGGCCTAGGCTTACTCAGACACTTTATTTTGTGTTGTCATTGTATCAGGAAGTGGATGGCAGATGGAAGGAATGGTTCAACTTAAAGACAACGTGTTTTACTTTTAGTGAAAATTGAGGTAGGCCTACATAGAAAATTTCCTCAAACTCTGTTATACTTAAGTTATAATACTAATATAGTAATATACCATAGACGCTCTTAAGTTTTATACTTTCATTTTTAACACGCTTAATTCGTACGACTTAGATATATAATTGTCACAAATATTTCAAATATTTTGTTTTGACGATTGTAGTAATTAATTCTACTTTTACTTCTGTATTAGCAGAAACTGTTAATAAACTTGAACTTGAAGGTTTATCTAAGACGAGTTTGACTCTTAAGTCTTATATTTATAAGCCGTATCATTTTTAGATTTTCATTTTAGTTTTACCTGAACTTCTTTTAAACTTTAAGTTGAACTAAAGGAAATTTATGTTTAACGTATCTATTCCACTACCTTCGTTCATAATCAGTTTAGAAAATAGGGCTTACTTTTTATTTCTAGTTCTACTCAAGTGTTGTGCAGTTATAATTACTAATACTATTATGTATTATGCAAAAAGTTGCCTGTAAACTTAAAATATAATAAGTAAATCGCAATATTAGCTTTACATGCTAAATTCTGGATTAAGAAAAAAATTTGCTCTTGTATAGGTTGTAGTAAAAATGTATCTTGTATTTTCTAGCATAATTAAAGGCGAAAATACTAGTTAATTAATTAAGTTAAAACTAATTTCAGTATTCCATATACCATGTTCATTTAGTTTTACAAGTAACAATCTAAAAATTGAACAATTTACGTATACGAAAACTATTTTATAGGTGTTTTTCTCCTGCTAGAGACTAAGTTAATATAATGAAAAATCTTGTAAAGTTTGGGATCAAAGAAAAAATTAATGTAACAATCCATAATAAAGAAAAGTTAAAGAGGAATTGAAATCAATCTGAGGATTGTAGTTGTGCTTTAATATATTTATATCAAAATAATATTTACCATTGTTTCTTTTATTGCAATCATTCAATATATATATTATTCAATTAGGATAACTTAAAAGCCATTTTTATGCATTATATGGTTTCAAAAATACTAATACACACATTACTTGCTAACTCACTTAATGTTAGACTCGACAAGCTTATTTTGAATTTTATTATTTTACTATAATCATATTTTAACGTTTTTTGAAGCTACTCTTATTTAAGTGGTGTGAAACAACAGAAAGGTCTTTGTTACCTCATAGATCATGATTTGTATTGCTCATTAACTGTTAGGTTTTCTTTTTGTGTAGGAATTCCATATGATAACACTTGCCTTCCAGATAAGATAAAGCAATCTTGTTTTAGTCTACCTAGACTCGTTTGTTCCTGGCTGTGTAAAGTTCATATTGCAGTAACGTAAATGGTGAATAAATATAAGATAGTTTCAGTTGTGACATTTTTGTATGTGGAGACAGAAAGTTTATTAAACAATGGGTGTTTCTGGTTTTTGCCAATATTTTACATGTAGTATCTCATTGTGTTTTGTGCTGGTAAACTTAAGTACATGTGATAAATGTGGAGATGTTGGTCATGAAGTAGAAAGTGGTGTGATCCATTTACCAAAATTTGTTGGTGGAAATATTGAGAACATTAGTTGCAACTGGAGATACACTGCACCATCAGGACTTCAGTTTCTGCTGAAGGTAGACAGTGTCCATCTTCCACCTTTGGATCTGAGAAGCTCTTCACTACATATATATCTTGATGATAAATGGTTTCATATTCCCAGAAGTTGTGTCAAGTGTTTATCTGAGGAAGTTTCAGGAGAATTATTACGAGTAGTTTACACGTCAGCCATAATACCATCAATACATGTAAATAATTCTTTTTCATCTGACTCTGATACAACTGGAGCTTTTCAGATACGATTCAAAGCATTTGACCCTTATGTGTGTGACAGAGCCAAAACTCCAGAAAATGGGTACATTGAAGGTAAAGAGAGAAAAGTGGGTCAGAGTATACACTATAAATGTAATCCTCCTTATGAACTAGTTGGAACAAGTGAATCTCATTGCTTGATTTCTGAGCATTCTCCTGTTCCTCAGTGGACTGGAAAAACCCCTTCCTGTGTTGTTCCAAACTGCAATGGTGAAACAGTTCATAAAAGGGCAGGTTTGGGGTCTATTGTCAACCCCGGTTATGCATCTCATGTCTTGTTATCATCACAACAATGTAGATGGGAAGTTACTGCAGAAATTGGGAAACAGATCAGAGTCACAGTTAAATGGATAAAATTCCCAGAAAATCAACATTTAAATCATGCTCAGCTTTACCTCTATGATGGCAACATCAGTTCAGTCATAGCAAACATAACCTCCATTTTGGATAGAAAGACTAATGTGATTACAACAAGAACTAACAAATTGATTGTGACCTATTCTACAGAAGCAGACACTAAATATAGGCAAGAGGCTGGATTTCACCTGATGTATACTAGCATTGAAACAACTTGTCCTGATCCAGGTCAACTTCTCAATGGAAAAGTTATTGGTTATAGTTTTACAGTGGAGTCAAGCATTGCATTTCAGTGTGAGCCAGGTTATTCTCTTCACGGGAACAATACTGCTAACTGTTTATCTAATGGGGACTGGAGTGTTCCAAAGCCATTATGTCACCAAACCACCTCATCTACTGAAGAAACACTGAATATATCTACTTCTCAACTCAACAATAACAGTCCTTCTTTTAAAGAATCTTCTAAAAGTAAAGCCAAAGCTATCCCAGCAATGAAAGAAGTGCCCCAGAAAGTACCTCTTGGATCGAAGTCGAAGAATGAACAGGCCCAATGGAAGGAACAAACAAGTCCTCACATAAAGAATGTTGAACCTGAGGATGTTGAGCATTCTCAACTAATCTCGTCCAAGAAGTCTGGGGTAAGTGAAAAGATTCAATACATTTGTATTTTAGGTTCACTATAAATTCAACCCATTAACTAATATTACTTTTAATTATTAGCTAATTTCATATTGTTCATATAACATGATATGCTCTTTGTTGATCTATGTATTTGGTGATTTTTTTAACATGTTCAATGTTTTGAAATAGTGGAGGTAGGTAGCACTGGCTGTTGAATGAGCTTGTGCACATTTTCCTCTCAAAGGTGATAATGCATCAAAAGTAATTTTAAACATTCTCCTATTATATGCTTGTATATATTATGATTGACGACTGAAAATATCATTCCTCTATGTAGATAGCTTGCTTTCATCAGTAGTTAATATAATTTACTTTGTTCTTACTGTTTTTAATATTCTTTGAGAATAAAAAAGAAATACATTGTATGCTTGTAACAAAATATGATGACTCCTGTTTAACATAACATTGGATGATAAAAACATATACAGGGTGATGTAGAAGTCACTCACCACCATGATATTTCTAGGTCCCTCTTTTACTGTGATTTGTCTATGTCATATTTCTATTTAACTTTTTTTTTCTTGGTTCAATAATTGGTTAGGATGTCATTAGCCTTGTGAGAAGATATGGAAGTAATCCTATTGCTGCATTGTGTCTTGACACCAACAATGCACACTTCAAACAGTTGTGGAGATAATGGTGGTGTGCCACCATTTCTGTTATTCTGTATTACTATCTAAATTGATTTTTATTGTTTCTGTGGGAAGAAACAAAATTAATATTAAGGTTTTCCTTTATTAAGAGTTTAGATTAATTTTAAAAAAATTGAAAAGACTTCTGTGTTAAATCCCCAAGAAAAGAAAAAATAGTTACACCATGAAAATGACACTAGGTCAGGTGTTTGTATATTGTGAATGTATAAAAATTTCATAACTGTATGAATTATAAGAAACATTCTAGGACTTACAAGTGTGGAACTTTTGTGAAAAAACAAACAAACTTTGTAACCTTATTTTTGAAGTGACTTCTTGTAAGACATTAACAGACTTTCCACTATCAGTGATCTTCTTAGGTTCTTCTAATCTCATAATGTAAACTTAGTTTTGGCAGACTGTTTATTTCAGTAATACTTACTTAATAACACAGTACTTGGGATATTAATCTCCTCTTTTTACATGGTGGGTGGATACAGTGCTTGGCATGGTGAGGAAGTTCTCTCTTCTTTCGCATGAGGGTGCAGTTAATAAGTAGCTTCTATTATGTATTAGTTTTGCGTTTGTAGAGGTCACTGGCTTTCCAAAAAATTCTTTTATTAGATTTATTTGCTGTTAAGCTATGCCTTGCCCAACTATGTCACATAAGCCGATGTCTTTCAGTCTATAACCTCACTGTCTCCATATTGAATCCCGCACAACAAGGCTCCATTGTGTACATTATGAAACGCAGTACATGTCATTGTTTTTACAGCTCACTTGATAGACATTAGTGCAGTTAAATTAGAGTAGAACATCGGTCTAGGCTGTCCCTGTTGATGCTCAAGTCGTCACGATATGTCTGACCTTGAGAAACGAGGTCAGAGGTTATACTGTATAGTGTCAATGACATATGTTCATAAGTAACCTTTGAGTGACTTCATCAGATAAAATATTGCAGTCGAATTTTTCATACAAATCACTGTATACAAGTTTTATAACAGTTATATTGTATTTTTTTCAGTACAGGATTCTTTGTTGTAACTATACCTTTTGAAAGTTATTTTAGTTCCACAAAGAACTGCCAAGTATTTACATTAAAAAAAAAAAATCTGGCATGTTCGTAATCCCTGAAGGTTTTGAACACAAAATCTTTTTAAGTTTCAAATACGTTTAAAAATCGCAAGTTAAGCGATTATTGATTAATTTTTGAATAAAACTCTTCCAATATAAATGAGACTTTCACTTTTCTTTTTTTATTTAATATCAAAACAAGTAGGAAAGAACATATACACAAAAATTGAAGTATTTGGTGTGTGGTGGTGCCGTTTCTCAAACTTGCGTGTGCTTAAAGTACTATTATTATATTAATCAATAAAAAAAAAGAAAACCAACAGTTAGGTGTATGATATCCTTAGTTTAACAACTGTGAAGAAACTTTGGGTGAAAATTAACTGGAGATATACTATACGTTTGGGTACAACAAATGAAACGTGTGAGTGAAACTGTTTTCCAAATCAAAAGTGATTATTCTCAGTCATATCAACCTTTCACGTGAATCCCTCGCGTTACTAACGAGCGAGTTCGGTCAAGTTGTAAATAAAGTCTTGTCAATAGAGGGCGCATTGCATCCTTTACAAATGGCGATTTCTGTAAAAGTATGGTGTAATTCCAGATATCAATGCATACGTTTTTTGTACTTCGAAATCAAATTAAGAGTATTATATATTTATATATATAACATAAATTAGGGGGAAAAGACCAAGCTACGAATTAGCTTCAAGTTTTTGTAAAATATTGTTCCAAAACGCCAGCAATTTTGGTTGTGGTAGCTGTTATGCATATGTTGTGAAGACTGTTAGTTAGAGTTGTTGGTTATCGGCCAAAAACTGACAATTTATGTGATTTAGTCTATTAAAAATCACAGAAAATATAAGTGTTAACTTATGAAAAACTAATGATAACAAAAAACCCCACCTAAAAAGAAAAGTACAAATGTTTATTGGGCTTATCTTCTCGCCAAAAGCATCACAATCAACAAGTATATTACATGTGATTACTGCGGCATTAATGAAAGTTTTGTAGAATTTTAGTTGAATATTTTTTATTGTGGGAAAACTTAATTCATTAAATTGTATTTCTGTAAGTGATAAAATTTCCCATACCAAATACACAAAAATATATTTTACAATGCGTATTGATTTATCAACATTTCAATATTGAACAGAAACCATCATATTTAATACTCAGTACAGTATTAAATATGCTTGCCTTTTTTGACTACAGTATCAAATTGTACTCGCCAAGTGTTTTTATTAAAAGTCTACAATAATGAAATAAATGTGTGTTGAAGGTGTGTTTGAATTTTATAGGAAAGAAGATATCTAAGAGCAAAATGACTTCATTCGCCAACAAAACCTCAACACTGACAAAAATTCAAAGACGTAAACATAAATATCATTGCCATACAGATAACAGTTTTGAAGAAGGGGATATGTACACAGACTTACTCATTCAAAGGACTGCTAAAGGTTACAATGACTGTTGCTGTAATAGTATGTTAACATTCGCTGTCTCCACTTATCACTGAGTAAGTTCTCTGGACTTATTGGTAGGTAAATCAGCAAAAACAGCTGGACCAAGCAACAAGTATTTCAAACATAGTTTCTTTAAAGGTCTTAAGTTTATATTTAACTTAAAATATGTCAACACAACTTTAACTAGTACTTCGGGATCAGCAATCATTTTCAGTGTCTTGGATCATATGCTTCCAATCAACCAATGAAATTAAATTATTTTATAAAAGTGTCGATAAGCCTCGCTTTCACCTATAAACTGTTATATATACGCATCCTGACCAGGTCCTCTGAGGAGTCAAGGTATCACGGAAGGGTCTCATTTATACGAGACTCACAACTGACAGGAAACCATGATACAAAGTAGATTCTAGCTAATACTTTGAAGGAAGTTGTGTGGCATCAATTGGGCAGATTACTACCAGTACATTTAGAAGTTTAACTTTAGCATGTTAATTGTAGTTCTGGTTAGCACACGTGGAATCTACAAAGTTAATTTCTAGATTTAAGGCTGTTTGACGTGAGATACAAAAGACAATTTTCACATTTTATTAATTTACTGCTAACTCTGCTACAACTTTAATAGCTGATAAAAATCAGACGGTTTAGATTAAAACTATATGGTATTAGTGTTGTGATAGGTTGGTTGTCTTTGAATTTAATCCTGTTGATTATTCCGTTTCCTTGGGCTATCTGAAATATAGTGTCAGTTCGTTCAATATTTAACCCTAGAATCGACTATGGGTTCCCATCATCTTATCAAGCACATTTTTATAAGCTATTTAGGCACTAAGTAGTTTGTGGGTCCATAACTCCGTTGATTGCAGGGTCCCAAAATGAAAAATAAATAAAAGTATTATCAATATTGTGATTAATCCAAAACTGTTGTTGGGGGTTACCTGTGTAATTTATGTAAGACAGTAACGGTTTACCTTTTTGTTGTTTAATTTAAGTATTGTAACCGACAAAAAAAGAAGTGTAAAATTACACAATATAATGGCGGTATGTGGTTTCGAACCCATTTGTGGTGAACAGTATATAAACAGTTTTTGTACTTTAAGGGTTAATGAAGTGCTATCTGAAAATATCATTAATAAATTCTAGATGTAGAATGAGTATTCAAAGTTACACTGAATATGACTTATTATAATGCTAGATTTGTAATTGTGTGATGATGAGTCAGGTTACACGCTGTCATTACCAGCGGTAGAGGGTATTGCCATAATCTTATTATCGTTCAGTGGTCGTGGAATTAAAACTTAGTTCCGGCACTTTCAACAACCAGTTAGTGTTGTGCTTTCCTGTTTACAGCTCCGAAATAAAACTTGTTTGCGAACTGATAGCGTTACTGTTTACTCGGGTATTTCCACAGATAATTTGGGGTGACTAAATTACAGGTGTGGTGAGCGTATTATGAAGGTCTGATTTACAGCAATATTTTTAAATGCTTTTTTTTTTTCTCATGAGTCACAGCATATGGCAAAATATTTCAAAATTTTAGTTTTTAAACAGCAAAGCAGACTGGAAAATTGAAGCCACGTTTACAAAAAAAGCGACTAATCACATTCCAGAAAAAAAGACTATTTTATTTAAACCCAACATTTCGGCTTACGCCGGATTCGCATAAAATCGTTTTTTTTTCTCTCTCTGGAGTATGATTAGTCGTTTTATTGTTTTGTTTTGTTTTGTTTTTTGTGAACATTGCTAAATTTTATTTTTCGTGGAAACATTATATCGAAATCAGTTTAACCTGTCAGACGTTAAACACGATTTTCTATTTGCTTACGATTTCAGTAACATGGTTAATATTAAATTGACTAGATCCTTTTTATTAGTATAAAATTGTTGATCAAAGTGTCTATAACCATAAGTTTCATATATTCTTTATTACTGCGGTTATGCTAAGTTCTAATAACTAGAATATTATTTTCGTAAAATAGTGTGCTGAACGCGGCTCAGTGGTTAAACTGCCAGACTGTGGAGCTCACTAAAATTAAGGGTAGCTAGCATAGATAGCATATGTATAGTTGCACGAAACCAAACAAAATCATAAAGTAGTTTAGGTACTTAACTTATATTTTCACTATTACTATAATTGTATTAGTAGAATTGGTTACACTTAAGTTTTTATCACTACTTTAATACTGTTAGTGTCAATAACAGTTATAACAGTTTCAGTAATATTATCAGGCAGGCGGCAGCACTGCCTATGTATGGATGACTCGAATTGTTCATCGATATAGTATTTTAAATGTCTCTTCAGTAGGTTATCATAATTTTACAATACTATTACAGTGTTTTCTTTTATAACAGTATATATATAATGACTGAGTCATAAGTTCTGGGGATGTCTAAATATCATAGCAAAAAGTTTGAATTTCTTGTTCTTCTTTCTTCTGTTTTTTTTTTTCCAAATACAAACTTTTAGCTTATAGCTCCGTCATCTCTTGACCGATTTTAGATCTAATTACAGTTTTGGACGCAGAAGGTCAAACGCTTTCGATTGGTGTATTTGACCACGTCCAAGGTCTCATAAATTAATTTGCTTTAATCCTGCCTTAAAGAATTTCAATTTGAGGGAAATCCTGATGACAAATCAAATCGAATCGGGAATACTCGCGCCCTACGCTTGATATTGCT
>NW_013665898.1:500598-503550 GCF_000517525.1 Limulus polyphemus
AAGGGAAACAAAGGTCTCATAGATTAATTTACTCTAATCCTGCCTAAAAGAATTTCAAGTGCAGCAGCTTTTGATGATTCCCTCTTGTTATTACATGATAACTCAAAAATCAAAACAATGGTTTCAACCAATTTCGCTGAGGTGACATAGTTTCAAATAGATTATCCGCTTTTATAAGTGTTATTAATAACTAGTTGTAATAAAAAAATCGTAATTTTTGTGTTTAAATACGTTATCATTACCCCTTGAAATTAGTTTTTTTTACAGAAATCTGGTGTTCCTGTAAAAAGCTTAAGTACAGAGTGAAACTGGAATTGCCAGCCAATAACAGAGAAATGATAAATATTACAGTTGGAACCTCGTTGTATTTAGAACTTGTTTATAAATACAACTTTCTTGTGTCTATTGAAGCACTGCATTAAAAAAACAAGGAAAAAGTAAATACTTTTTTTTAAAGGAAGTAAATGTATGGATGGCTAATATCAATCCTTCAAAAATAAGATGCTAGGGGTGGTATTTGCATCATCACTGCATAATAGCACAGACAAGAATTAACATACAATAATATGTGTAATTATTCAATTAAAATTGAGTTTAATTTATCCTATTTTTGTCTGTTAACATTTTACTTCACTGTGTGCCTGTGCTATTACGTAGGGATGATGCAAATACCATCCCTACTAACTTGTTTGCGTTGGTTTTGAAGGATTGAAATTAGCCATCCCTATATTTACGTCCTGTTTTGTAATATCTTAGTAATATGCAATTATGAAAGTGGTTTCGTTGAGTAACATCTGCATAAATAATAAAATTGTGTATATAGTTTTAGTAACCAAATAAGCAACGAATAACAAAGAATCATCCAGTCCTTCAAGGCTTTCTTTGGAAAAGATCAAAATATAAACCCACCATTTACTTTTCAGGAAATTATATATTTCAACTCATAAGCTTCTATAAGATGCTGATCTCCACTATTGCTGACTGCAATTCATTCCGCAGAGCAGTAACTCTGTTAGAAAAATAAAACTGGAGCCTATCCTGTCTTCTCCAAATTTTAAATGTCACTCTTCTCGTTCTATTATATTCATAATTTAACAAAAAGGTGGCATTTATTCTGTCGATCACTTGGATAATCTTGTAAACTTATCTTATATATACCTTCGTTTCTCAGAAGACAATAAGATATTTAACCTGTTCCAGCCCTGAGATCATCCTAGTAGCCCTAATCTGAATCCATTCTAATAAGGCAATATCCTTTATCAGAAAGAGACAAAAATTTTACATAATATTCCAAGTGAGACCTAACTAGTTATTTGTATAGGAAAATACTTACTTCTTTAGACTAATACAATATATCTATAAAAATACCCTTAAATTCTATTAGCTTTTTTACTGGCAACATGGCAATTCTTTGATGGCTTGAGAGACTTATTCACCATTATCCCAAGATCCTTCAGTCGCGCTATTGAGCTGGTTCCCATCTTTATTAAACACGTGATCCACATTATGATAATCCAAGTGCATTACCCTACACTTCTATAACTTAAGTTCATTAGCTGGTATTTAGCAACAAGTTATTATATCAGTCTTAATAACTCAATTCTGCTTTCAACAGTTTCACGAACTTACAATAATTGTGTAGAAGAGAGAGGTTATGGTAAGACTTGGTTATTGATTTTTTCACAAGTTAGCTGTAGTAGAACAATCACCTTTTGTATTGGATTTCATTAATTGATGGATGCCTGCTGCTTTACCTTTTCCTATCACGCTAGTTCATTATAAGAAACTTGGTGATTTAATTATTTTTCTTTTTGGAGATTGACTATGCTGAATCATTTTGTGCGAGTCTTACCCTCTCAAAGTGTCTGTAATAAGCCAATTAAACAAGAGGACCCAGTCGCTTATTTTCCTAACAGTTTAAACATAAATCACGTGCCAGTTACAAAGACATCATTGCAAGTGGTTAGATTGTGCAACTCTAGGGAGCGCATTGTTTGTCACCCTGGGCGACGAACAACAAGCCGCCAGGGAGTCAAAAGGAAGAAGTATTCTCAGGGTAGAGAGGGGATGTCTGTTACTTTCTTCGAAAATACTGAAAGCTTTATTGGCGTCTTGTAAGTGAATGAGGTTTTTTATGTAAAATGAAGTTACGCATGAACTCAACCAGCACTCTGTTGATCCTAATGAACAGATAAGCATGTGCGTTTTTATAAAACTAATGAATGTAACCGAGTGAAGAAACCTGACACCGAACAGCTAGGATGACGTTCCACCAAACATGACCTAGCCACTTCAATCTGTATTGCGTCATAAACGTACCGTGTAAGTTGTAGTGAAAAATGTCGTCGCTTTTTTTTTGGGGGGGGGGGTATTGTATAAGAAACTATCTCATCATTAGTAGTCGGCTTTCAAGAAGTTTGTAAACTGGATCAGTTTCAGGTTGACAGTAAATACGCGAGAGGTGTTCAGAAAGAAACAGGATCTTCTTTACCATGTCTTAGATGTGTGTAACTTGCAGCCGACGAATGAAAATGTTAACATGTGAATAATCGTCCACGGCTAACGGTGTCCTATGATGTATGTTTCCACGATAGTAAGACAACTAAAAAAGACCAATTGGGAGTAGTATTGCTTTTGGAAAGCTTAATGTATCTGAGTTCTTAACATAGAATAGTTGAAGGATGAAAAGGGTGCGCGTATATGCCAACGGTTAGAAGAAAAATAAATTCGAGTATGATCTTTTTATCTTGTGTCTCGAAAGAGTGTAATAAGTGGACAACACTTCTATACAACCGATATTTTTAAGTTGGTTGTATGCAATTAGATTCGTAATGCCACACCTTTTTCTTACCAAACTGATATAATGAAGCACAGTGGTGGATAGAGAAAACGCATCGTACTCCGTTGGTGCTATACTGAGAAAGGATGACCAGTTTCGCATGTTCTCAACAC
>NW_013665898.1:504550-530976 GCF_000517525.1 Limulus polyphemus
TGTCTAATGTTACTTTGTTGCAACTTCGGTGTAGCACAGTTTTCACACTTTAATGTATAATGTTACACTTGTTTAAAATGATATTGCACAGCTTTCATACCTTTGTCTAATGTTACTTTGTTGCAACTTCGGTGTAGCACAGTTTTCACACTTTAATGTATAATGTTACATTGTTTAAAATGATATTGCACAGCTTTCATACCTTTGTCTAATGTTACTTTGTTGCAACTTCGGTGTAGCACAGTTTTCACACTTTAATGTATAATGTTACATTGTTTAAAATGATATTGCACAGCTTTCATACCTTTGTCTAATGTTACTTTGTTGCAACTTTGGTGTAGCACAGTTTTCACACTTTAATGTATAATGTTATATTGTTTAAAATGATTTTGCACAGCTTTCACACCTTTATGTCTAATGTTACTTTGTTGCTACTTTGTTGTAACACAGTTTTCAAAGTTGAATGTTTACATTTTTGTTTTTGAATAAAATTCAAGTAGAAACTCACTAAAATTCACTAAGGGATTGATACTTGTTCAGCTTAATCTAATAGACGTTATATATTTTGATTATTTTGCTTTTATATTACGTACTATAATTGGTTAGTGCCTCAAGAAATGTGTTATCATTCAAGGTTATAGCCATTTCAACTTTCAGCTTCAGTAAAATGCTTATAACATGATGTAATATTAAATCGAGGGTGACTGTATAGCAACACGATTTTAATGGGAAATTAGAATGAAGAGTTCTTATTTCTCTCTGTTAACCAAAGCGTTATAATTTTAAATTTGAAGTTAATAGGAAAGCATTATGTTGCTAAGCTGTACTTGATTAGTAAAAATTGTAGAGTGAATCTAATACGTAGTTTTTATATTTTTATTAGTTTTAAGTATACCCTACACTATGTACAAGTTGTTATTTTAAATTTGAAGTTAATAGGAAAGCATTATGCTGCTAAGCTGTACTGACTAGTGGAGAAATGAAATAAGAAAGTAACACTGGATTCATAATGTTAAACCGCCTTTTTTTTTTGTCTAGTGAACAGCGTCATCTTGTAGTTTGAGTTCTTAATTCATACAGCTGTCAGTTTCAGTTAACGTCATATTGGCCAGCAAGGAATATTTCAGTTTTAGTCGGAAGTTTAATTGTGAAATATAATACATGAAATGTATGAAGAGAAAAAAACATTCATTGAGTATTACATTCAAAAATGAAAACAGTTCCTCTAAAAATGTATTTTTAGTAAGGTTGAAGAAAAATATAATTTGAGTAATGCTGATGCTCCTAGTGAAATGAATCTGAGATAGTAGATTCCAATGATTATGCTATGACTGATAATCCAAAGGTGAGTACATCATATTAAAACAATTTTTAAACTTCACCACATCATTACAATCCTTGTCGCCATGTCCAGTAATGCTCTATCTGATGACTGTACATGTTGACAATAGCCTCACAGTATAGTTTCTATTGCAAATGGCTGTCATGTCTAAGGCACACCTATCCTCTTTGTTTTCTTTCTATAGTCCATGTAGTATATGATGATGATGGTTTTCTAGTTCCTGTTTCAACAGTTTGATTGCATAAAAATACATAGGCACTGTATCTCGTGAGTTCACTGGTATATCTGTATATGGAATATCATGAATGTTCGTTTCATTCTCCAGCTGCTTGAGGTATGTGATGGTTCAATGGATATACCATGGAAGCAGCTTATGTAAACGTGACTTGTGTCACTTTTCCAGTGCAATACAGTTATGACTCTATCCCAGTAAGTCATATGTTTGATCATGTCAGTAACTGAGGTTTAACATTTGGCATTGCACCATCTATCCTTGAGTCGATCCATTCCAAGCAAACCCTTGCTTGAAACAACTAAAAAAGTGGTCAAATTCTTCTTTAGTTGTGCTTTTGAATATCAGAGGTGGAGCAATGAGCTTCACCTCGCTCACAGGGAACTGTAGATTCTGAAACAAAATATCTGTATTGAAATTTTAGTCAACACCATGTAGAGACACCACAATGTCAGAGGCACAGGGTAGTGTTTGTGCCAAGGGAACATACATTTATATTAATGTTTCATCCTTGCTC
The DNA here is from genome assembly GCF_000517525.1 of Limulus polyphemus. Classification (NCBI taxonomy): domain Eukaryota; kingdom Metazoa; phylum Arthropoda; class Merostomata; order Xiphosura; family Limulidae; genus Limulus; species Limulus polyphemus. The sequence goes on from NW_013665898.1 coordinate 506,642, forward strand.
CTGGGCACCAGAAAGGTGAGCTGTTGTGAGAAACTTGTATTCCAGTTATGCATGAACCAGGGTTCTCTAACACCCACTGTGGTTCTAGCAGAAAACCTCATCTACCACACACGTCACCATATTCACAATTTCTTACCTCTGTTATCTCTCCTGGCAGTGAGAAAGCTCTAACAAGTGGATAACATCCACCAGTGGCACCTCCAGTCTCTTTTGGATGGTCACAGGTGGTGACAACCAGGACTGGTGTTGGATTGCCCTGACTGGCAACAGTCTGGGTATCCTATAGATACCTACTCTTGGTCTCCGGACCTGCAGTCTGCAAATCATCTTGTTTTTTTTCTCAGTCATCTATACCCCTCTATGAACCAAGAGTAATGTTAAGTGACAGAACATGTTCAGCAGGTCTGAAGGTATCAGTCTATGGCTCTGCTTCCTGATTTTTTGGACTGATCATGGGTGTAGACATGTTCCTTTGTTTAATCAAAAAAAGGCCTACATCAGAAGGACTTCTCCTACACCCCACTTCTAAGATCACTGTCTACTATTGATTTTGAACTTCTCTTCTTGTACACAAGCCCTTCATCTGGAAAATGTCATTTACACGTTTTACAGTAGTACACATCTAATTCTATACAACAGTACAAAAGGAAAGTACATTCATCAAATATCAGAAATCTCTGAAATACAAATCTTGTGGTCACAGCACTAAAATGTCTCATTATTACCTCTGTGGTTTTCTCATATTCACTAATTACTGACTGACAAGAGTTGTCTCACTAACAACTACGGGATCAAATATTAAAATATTTATGAGGCTTAGAATAGAAAATTTGGCTCAGTTGAGTTCCAGAAAAGAGACTGAACATGAAGTAAGACAAAGTAAAATCAGTATTTGTTTTCAGAAACAATAAGTCAAAAATACATGAGAGCACAAAACATCAGAAGGAGCTTCTAGGTAATTTAAAGAAAGATCTTGAGACAAATCTGGAGATATTCTGCAGACTAAATACTATAACATTATATGTACAGAATCAAGAAAGTAATCCTTCTCAGTGGACAGGCACACCATGTGATTGGTTATTAAAAATGAAAGCAACTGCCCTCCAGAGTATAAATGCTAGAAATAATTGCTCAGTGCCAAGGTGACAGAGACTGCTGTATAGACTTTGACTTTACTAACCCCACTTTGATTGTCACCTCTATCTGACGTAGAAAACACAATGTCACTAGTGATCAACTCCTGTTTGAGGTGCTCATGGAGAATGGAAGACATAATGATATAAAATGATGTAGAAACCTATACCAGGATACCAACCCTCTGACAATGCTTTTACCCTCAAGCTACTCTCCACTATCAATACAAGTGAAAAAAGTGATAATCATGCAGCCTGTAAAGCATGCAATGAAGCCCAGGTTGAGAGCATGTGGATGAGGCATGACCCTGTCAAAGCAGAGGAAGCAAAGACTACATTGAACAGAACCTGTGTTTTCAGCTTCCAAAACACAAGTATGAAATGGAATGAACTGTGCAACAAGACCAATCTTATAAACACTCCATTATAGTACTACCACATACTCATAGCTGGAACAGGAAGCAAAAACAATGTAATTGCAATCATTTATATTGATGATGAACCCCACTCTGCACAGATGAAGCCCAGTGCAAGGCTTACATGTTCAGATACATTAACCAAAGTGACCATGGCAACATGCAAGAGAGTTTCATGCAACAGCAACCCCTATCTGAGTTACAAATGCATGCAAATGTGACTACAATTTTTTGCTTGGATAAGATACTAAAGCCATAAATATACCTAAAGATGAATCTCCAGGTTCAGATTGTGTGTGAATCTCTACCATTAAGCAGTTTACAGAAGCAAACTTGTTGAAATTAGTGCCAGAGAAACTGTAGCTGAACAACAGCATCACTTAAGTATGGACTGATGCTTTCATCAATCTTTTTTATCCAAACCCATAAATGATCACCCTTGAATCACAGGCCCTCGACAAATGAAATTGATGTTATTAGCATGTATTAATAAAGTATTTTAAAGCATGAATGGAAATGAAATAAGATTATGATATGAAAGGATAAAAGAAAATGTAATATTTTAATAAGTAATATGTATTTTCAATTATGTGTTATTATTTGGATTTTGCTGTGAGTGATATAAAAATACCTTCAGTTTAATTGTATGTAATCAAATACTGCTCCCAGCTTAGAATTCGGGAGAAATGTCACTATTAAATGCATGAAGAAAATTCACCATTTTAAATTTGAATGAAAATATTTATTTTCAGTAAACCTTATTTCAGTTTTGAAAATCCAAACAAATTCATCAGTGTGTTATTAAGATTGGTACTTTGTGGTAATTGCCATTGACAAGAATAAATTATAACAAGTTGGTAAAATGGTTAATAATATCAGAAACCACCTGAAGATGAGAATATACATGTAGTATGCAGGTAAACCATGTGTTTCCTACCTCCTTAGTTGATATCTAAATTTTTTCAAATATTCTGTTCATATTAAGTATAGATTCTTAATAAGGAATGTCTTTCAAGAGCGCTACTAAGTTCCTTTCCCCCAACTTATTTATGAAAGTAGGTCAATCAACAATGGTGTCACTTGCATGTTACCCTGAGAGAGATTGCTATAACATCAAATACAATGTACAGAAACAACAGCTATCATTTCCACTGAGAAGTTGGGTGATGCCCTGGGGATATGACATATTTTATTTTGAAGTGAGAGTGACTATCAATTACGTGGGTAAAGCCTGCACCCTCAGAAGAATGGCACTGTTGCTATTAGTGTATGATGCCATGCATTCTCTATCTGGGACAACTTTATTCAACCTAACTTTAACTTCAACTTGAAGTTTTGAGAGCTAATCGTCACATATAACTTTACAATTTACTTATAACTTGAAATATATTAATTGAACACCACATCTCTCTCCTTGTCATTAACATTGATTATTATTTAATTGAAATAAAGACTGTTTTATTGTGCACAGCTTGTGTCCAGTCTCTTTCTTTGTATTCAATTCAGTCGAGATCAGAGAAAGTCAGATTTCTTCTCCACAATACATCTTCTGTCTGGCCCCCAGTTATTCTACGATTCCTCCCCAATTACTCAATGGGAAATAAGTGAAACTGAGAATAACACAACACTATGACTATCTTTTAACAAAGATCATACACTCTAGATTCTCATTCAAGTAGAAAATGTATCTATATCTATAAAACTAGAAACAGCCTTCAACAGATAACTTATATACTAGGATTTCCCTAAAGTACATAGTATAAGAAACTAGGATCTATCCTATGTAGTAAGTATATGTAATACAATCTGTCTTATATAAAGAGACCATATACACTGCAATCTACTTTTAAAATGATTTGCCTCATAGAGATAACATGCATACTAGGATCTGCCTTATATAGGAGCTATATAAAGATATAAGAAACTGCTTTACATAGGAAACATATGCACAGGGATCAGACTCATGTAGAGGGTAAACACAATAGTTTGTCCACATTAGAGGATAAAGTTTAGGAGTTAACTCAATATTATTATTATCACTTCATTATGAGAGCAAAAAACTGTTATAAATGCCATGAGTCCTAGAGTTTTGGAATTTCCCAGTTGAAAATTGCCAGATTTTTATCCATTTGTAACTAGAATAAACTATGTCTCTATTAAAATTTATCCAGGAATATTTTTATTTTCAAACTGTTTCACGCATATACGCCATGTTTAGTCGTATCCTCATAATCGGAACCTAGGTATTCGGAACTTGTTTCAATAATCGCCTCAGACCAAGTCTGCGTACGAAAATGGCATTCAAGAAAACTTGTACTTATATGGCCAGTTATCTGTATCGCCTGTCCTGATGGATATAAGGTATACCCAAGTAGAAGGGTGGTGGAAGGGTTTATACAGCTTGTTATGAACTGGGAGTTAATCTCCCATGGAAAATAAGTAATGAGAATGATCACTGACTTAGGTAATCTAGGATTTTTTGATACTGTATTAGGACCTAGATATGACATAGTTTGGTATTAAAATAATTATTTATGTATTTGTCAATCGGAGATATTTCTTTTCTTTACTTCAGCAGCCAAAGTTTAAACTGGAAAGTATAAAAGTCAGCCAACTTGTCAGCAAAAGTGCAGTAAATTGCACTGTAAGTGTCGAACCTCAACATTCAACAAGAATACTTCATTGTTTGATAGTAAAAATCCTTTTAATGTACTTTAATTTATTATTCTGCAAACATTCTCTTCGAATCTATCTTTCTGCGATACTTCATAATTACCTGTTAGCCAAGTGCGCTTTGGAACACTACAGAATCAGCATCTATGTAATTATATGTAAGAAAATTGTACGTACGATACAAATTTGTTAATAGTAAAAGAAAAAATGTGATTGGGGGAAAATCCTCGGCTGTGAGTAACATATGGTTAATAGAAGCGGATTTGTTAGTGGACCTGTTAACCGAAGGTTTCGTGAAAGTCAAGTCACGTGACATTTCAGGTGTATATGGAACAACTGTCAAGATATGAAACATTCGCAGCTCATGGTTGAAAATAATTGCTCAAATACAGAATTTTCAAGAATGAAAACAAATAGATTGCATTAACACTAACGCTTCAATTCTCTTTTCATTAGGTAATTCGGAAACACATCAATAGTTCTAAAATCTTTATTTTTTATATTGACAATATAAACAAAGTATTTAAACGACATAAAATAATCTCATTTTATGCAATAGAATGAAAATTATGAAAGAAAAATATTATTAGCATTTTCTTAGTGTTTCAGAGAATTATACACTGGACTCATCTTTAGATCTTAGGAAGTCCTGCAGAGATCTGGCTTTCAATTCCACACTCGTCTTTTCCTCTTAAAATCTTGAAATATCCTGAAAGAAGTAATATTACAAAATTCATCAGAATTGAACTCGAAAGAAATACGAGTGATTTGAACAAGAGAATGAACGAATAAATAAGAAAGTGTTTGATGAAAATTACCGTGATATTACGAATATGAAAATAGATATTTTGTTTGTTATTACTTGTAAATCTACACAAAGTGATACTTGCACTGTGCCAACTGCTGCTGTCGAATCCTGAGTTTTACGTTATAAAACCTCAAGCTTACCACTTAGTCCACGGAGGCTGGATATGGAAAATTAAGAAAGTATTCAAACAACTGAACGGATGAAAATGATGTTTCATACTTATGAAAGGATAAATGAAACAGTATTCTTAACACAAGAATTGTAGAAAATAAAATTGTATTAACATATATAATAAATCATTTAACAAGAAATAATGAAAACTGAATAATTTTAACATGTTAATAAATGGATAATAAAATATTTGATATACGAATTGTTTGAAATAAAAGCAACATTAAACATGATGATCTGTGAGTATATTTTATGGTGAAATCGATGCGAACATTTGGATGGAAATAAAAAATGGGCGTATGAGTGAGCGGAACAAAGGAATGTTATTAGCATAAAAATGAGTGAGGGGAAGTTCGTACGCGTGTTCATGATAAAGAAATGAATATTGTTAACATGAGGATGAGTAAGGGGCGTTAGTCCACGAATGGATGGTAAAGAAATGGATATCTGTGATATGAATATGGATACTTGGTGTAAAATTTGGGTGAATGTAAAGAACTGAGTAATGTTAATAAGACGGTGAGAAAATGATACTGAACATGGTGCGGATGTTAAAGATAATAAGAACGTTAATATAAGAATGTATGGAGTACGTAGACATGTAGAGAGCTAATAATATAAATGATACTCGCATCTGGTTGTGTGGAAACAAGGGGGATACTTATATGTTTAAAGATGTGAGGAGATTCATGAGAACAAAACATTTAAATATTACCGTGACATCAATGTTTGTAAGGTTGTGTGGAAACAAGGGGGATACTTATATGTTTAAAGATGTGAGGAGATTCATGAGAACAAAACATTTAAATATTACCGTGACATCAATGTTTGTAAACAATGGAATAAAAACAGATAAATCCAAGATGAAACAGAATGTCAGGCTTGTTTCAGTCGCGCGGGTGTTATATAAGCCACGTATTTATTTACAGCATCCTACATTTCAGACGCCATCTTATCAAACTAAAGAAATTTTTAATAAGAAATACCTTTATCACCCCAGTCAGTGTTCCAAGAATTTGCTACAAGCCAATAAGGCGTATCGTTCTCAACTCCCCAACCGAGGATTCGGATAGCGTGCATTCCGAGAACTTCACTGGTATGGTGCTGGTAGACTCCTGAGAATAATGACGTTTCGGTAAGAAACGTTTATACAACGTCTCATTAAAATAATACTATGCTAATGCCTAATATTAAAATAAATAAGTAAGTTAGCAGAATTCAGTAAAAGGTTTCCGTCGAATTTTAAAGTTAATTTCCAAGATATTATTTTAATGCCTACTTCAATAGAGTAGATATAGCGCAACATGTGAAATAAAAAATAGTCAGTAATTAGTCATAGATATTAACACCTATCTATTTAACTTTGACCTTTTTTCTGTAACTCATTATACTTAAGCCTCTTACCAGACTTATAGTTGATAAAATCAGAGTATACTGTGAAGGAGCCCTCTACCGGCCCATTCTTCATTATTTCGGTCTGGATTTGATTAATACTGGATGATACTGAGTAAGACGACTTTCCTAAAAAAAGAAATAGTAATGTTTTACAATAACAAACGGATGATTTTCAAAATATTTTCAACATTATTATTTTTACCTGTAAGATAAATACTTAATATAATTTGAAGTTTCTTGGATGGAGCATAGCAATGTCTCAATTATAGTACTTACCATAATGCTTGTCAGCAGAATAGGTTGAGTTGTATCCTTTTTCACACATGGACACACACTTTGGAGTATTCTGAGACTCATCACAAGGAGGGCGAGATCCGTTGATGTGATGTTCGCAAGGCCTGATTAGATATGGTTGGCACCCTACATTACTACCATACAGACCTCCTGAAACGATACCTTCGTGGACCCAATAACTCCAAGCTGCTCCAGGAAAACCTCCGTTACATCTACGTTATAAGAATAAAAGGATATACCTTCACTAGTGAAAACTTCTTGTACTTTAACAATGTCACCTTGAGTATTGAGCTAATTTTACTTTAATTCACATATAGCTGTTTACAACCTTGCTTTACAGTGAAATCCCCAAGGTCCACTATCGGACATGTTGCATATTGACCTATATCTTAAAACGCGACTACACAAAATGCTTGTCTGATATAGGAGGTACAAGAACAGTTCAAATTCGATATACTGTACTCACGAGGGTAATAAGAAGTAAAAAGTCGGTAACGTGAGAGAGTAGCTAATTTAATTTGCTGAAAATCAAAATTAATTTGAGACAGTCTTTTAATCAACTAATTATCCATCTAATATATGTTTTTATACTTGTTATAAGCTTGTATAATGGGTTCATTAAAGTATATATACACATATAAATTAAAATATAGCGTAGGCCTGCTACTACGATTTTTTATTATAATTAAAGATATTTCTATTAACACTTATTTTATTTTTACCAAAATAATTTTATTTGAATAATAATAATAAGAAATAATGACATAAGAAAAATAAGGTAAACATACTTTTTACCGTTAATATTAATTTCAATCACCATATTGTCTCTTTTTTTTCAAAACTACTAAAATAACATAACCTATGAACAGCAAGGAAATTTTTTATTCTTCAAAGCTGTTCTTTTACACCCACTCCTTACTTTACAGAAAATCACCGATTATCCTCTTAAACTCGTGTAAAGTGCAGGTTCTCGATTAGTACAGACGGCAACTCCTTCCATAAGTCAGTTACCCTTTTATAGATGAAATGATTATCAACAGCCTAGTTCAGGGTGACACTTTTAGAGAAAGTCCTGGAGGACTAATCTATAAAAGGAGCACAGATGGAAAGAACAAGATTTCGTAAGACTTCTGTTGATTACCATTTATATTAAATATGTGATCCAAATTATTTTAATCCAAGTGCAATGGACCGTAAGACGAAAATCTTTCAAAACCTTGTCCATTCCCTCTGGGCTGCTTTTGTAAATTAGTTCTCTGGGACGTTTTGCACAAGTGTCATTCTGAATTAGACAGTTGTTGCCCATTTCACCTTTGTTTGTTCGTCAATTACTCTGTCTTAGTTAGGGCCTAGCCTGTTTCTTCCAAATCTTAAACTTGTGCCCACTCGTCCTATTATCTTCATATTTTAGCACAAAGAGATCAAATGCCTTTATCGTAACATTCTCCTAAGTAATCTTGTAAACTTCAGTAAGGTCCCTCTTACCCTTCTTTTCTGAAGAAAAAATAAGTTGGTAGATCTTAACCTAGCTTTGTAAGATAACCTTTTTATTCTTGAAATCATCCTAGTAGCCAGCCTTTGAACCATTTCAAATAATCCGATATTCTTTCTTAGATAAGGACAACAAACCTCTATTCAGCATTCTAAATAAGGTCTAACCGATGACTTGTATAGATATATTTACTTCTTTGGACTTGTAATCATTATCCCTATTACCATTACTTAGCCACTATATGCCAAGATCTCGTTCATCAGTAACGCTACTATATTAAATGTGTAATCTAAGATATTTTAACTCAAATACACTGCCTTGCATTTACTAAAGTTAAATGCTATTTGCCAACTTACCAACTGATTCAAGTCCTTCTATACCTATACATCCTACATACAACTAGAAATGCTAAGAATTTAATGTCATTGATTAATTATGTTCTTATCAATAACATTAGAGTAAGTAAGTATGAGCAAAGGCCCAAGCAATGACTCTTAAGGAAGTCTACTTGTAACAAGGGTAGCGTTTGACTGAATTCCTTTTGTTTTCCCTCAACCATCCATTGTACAATCCATTTAACTAACTTTCCCCAATTCCTATCAATTATTAAAACTTTTTCAAAATATCAGTATACCAAATCTACACTTTTTCTTTCGTCTGCATAATACGTAACGTCCTCGAAAAAAAAAAAGATATATTAGTAAGGCAAGATTTGTCTTTCGTGAATCCCTGTTGGCTCTCAGTTATAACATTGTATTTCACTAAATGATTTTGTAAAGTCTTTTATCAAACTGTCTTGGATTATTTCCAGCGCAGAAGTAAGACGAACTAGCTTATAATTTCCAGGGCAACTCTTAGCACCACATTTAAACAAAAGGCAATGAGTTAGGATAGAGTCATGTTTGTCTTCATGTGGTAGGCCTATTTAAAGAGGTACACTTATTTTAGACATGGTCATAAATTTTGCTATATTTGAAGCATTTAGTGTACAACTTGGAAAAATTCATTGTAGTAATTGTATAATACTTCTGTCCTGCATTATAGAAATAGGAGCATATAAGATCCGCTTGATGCCTATGTCTGTGTACCATTTTGTGCTACTTATAATACACGGCTAAACTTCAATTGATATTCAGTGTATTTTGAGGTAAGTGTTTGTGGTAGGTGTGCGTAGATGAAAATGGTAAGAAAGTGGCATAAAAAAAAACAATAAGAGACGTGAGGGCACAAATATAAAACTCATTGATAATGTAGGTGTTCAAAGTATCCCATTTTTTTAAATATGTAAAATCCCTGATATATGCAAGTAAAAACAGTAGTTTCTAATTAAATATTTAAGAGAGGCCAAGTTTTCTTCAGTATTCAAATCGAAAGATAAATATCTTTACATGTAAAATTATTGTTAACATTTTAATGCTAAACACAAAAACCTCAGCAGCAAGTAAACAAGAAAATAACTTTTCTTAATCAACATTTTGCAGATGAAGAAGCGTCTAGGCTTTTCATACTTATGAACAGCGAAAATAGTATTTTGTGACATTGGAGCATGTGATACTGCAATGTGTTTTGCTAGAATGACCAGAGTTTTATCTCAAAAGTACTGAAAGAAAGAGGCTCGCACATACCCAGGTTCAAAACACATGTATTATTTTTAACACTTTTGTTTTTGTTATTTATACACGTTTAGGTGTTAATAAAGTGTTTCTAGCTGTATTAACATGTTAAATGTTTATTCATGTGTTCATGAACATGTTAAAACACTAACTCATATTTTAATGATTTTAACACTAAGTTTGCTGTTCTAACATTTAAAAATTTTAATACTTAATATAGTGTTAATATTAATGTTAAATTCTTAACATGTATACAGCGCATTAATCAACTTATCTTTCCGCAAACAATTAACAAATTAATGAGGCGGGACTTATAAACACTCTTCCCCACAAATGAGAAAACTAATTATTAGTTTAGGTTGTGAGAGAAACGCTTCATCTCCACCTTGTTGACATAATAATAAACTGCTTCACAACAACTGTTACGGCGTGAACTGTGTTAAGATTTCGAAATGTAATTTTCTATCAATTGTTTATTATGTCACAACAAAGCAAAATTAGAGTAAGTATTATTTAATTCTATGCTTCACAACAACTGTTACGGCGTGAACTGTGTTAAGATTTCGAAATGTAATTTTCTATCAATTGTTTATTATGTCACAACAAAGCAAAATTAGAGTAAGTATTATTTAATCCTAAGTTATTTATTTGGTAGCACTAAAACCAAATTATTAGAAAGAGCTTCACTTATTAAATAACCTACAAGGAGGGATCTGAGTGGACGTAAATAAAAGTGTATAATAGCATGAATCATACTATAAATGCTATATCCAATGTCGATGAGACATTTTGCCCAATATCAGGGATCTTCATGCCAACTGGGTAGTTGTTGAGACGCTATCTGTATTATCAGATGTTACGGTCTCAGCTTGATTAAATTGGTTAAGTGTACTTTTTCATCAATTTTTCTTTATGTCACAGAACATCAGAATTAGGGTAAGGATTATTTAACACTATAGTATTTAATTATTTTAACACCGAATATTATTATCATATTCTCGAATTAACCTACTTAAACTGGTAAACCAGAATGCTAGTCTTTTCGATTCCGGAGTGAGTCAAGCGACCACAGCGTCGACGGGAGAAGACTGCATTAGTAATTATTAATAAGTGGAAGTAAAACTAGTGTATAGTAATATATCAACTACACTATAACTACTATATCTAGTGTTAACGAAGTCTTCAGGTAGACTAGGATACGATAGATATAGTAAGAATAAGCAGTTAGTTCAATGATTGAATAGTGAATGAAAAGCTATAGAGTGAAGTATTTATTTGGTAGTAATTGGCAAGTGACTGAATGAAGATCGAGTAGTTGTTGGTCGATAGAAGACTGTTTGAGTAAAGTTAATTAGTAAGTTCGTTAGGTTTGTTAGCAATTGAATAAATTGCTGCTAAACATTTCTGTTGAAAGTTTGTTTGCGAACCTAGGCCTACAACTTGCGTCAAGGTGAACATAACATGTAGCAAACGTTATTGAAGAAATATATTAATTCGTTATCATTACATAGACTGGACTTATTTTTATGAGCTAATTCTAACGAACCTGTCAAACAATAGAATACGATACAAAAACATTGAATGTTTTTGTCATGTTTGTTGTTATACTTTTAGCGCAAAGCACATAATGGGCCATCTGCGTTTTGTTCATGGAGGGGAATCGAAGTCCGTAAAATTAAGGTACCGGCAAGCTGCAGATTATGCCCCCAAATAGGGCTGTAGTTTAGGTGTATGGTATTTTACATTATATAATGACCCGTTTATCTTAAAAGAGTAAACAGAATCATTGTAAGCGTCGCATAGGTCAGGTTTTGGTTTTATTAAAAATTGAATAATGATCCTTCAGTAAATATTGAAATATAAGCATGCATTGAAAGAAAAAAAAATAACAGCTTACAACTTAGGAGAAAAGGAGTCGCCGAAATTTGTAAGTTTAATCTAGGCTTAAGTTCGCAGTTGTTAGACTCACGAACCCCCAGTTGCTTCTCATTATTATCACTAATGACAAGTGTTTAATTAATTTAAACATGACGTGCAATGCTTGATGAATTTTGAAAGTTTTATTCTGAATGTCTTTTAAAAAAAAGAAAATTTGATTAAAATACTATTTCATTGTACGTTTGAAATATCTAGCACGTACGAAGGTATATGCACAAAGAATTTATCATCAAGAATTTTTTGTGCAAAGATATGTTCCCTGTTGAAATGATTGACAAAATACTTTGTGAATACTCGTATAATATAAACTTGTGGAATATTATTTCAGTTGAAGTCTATAAATACCCTGTTGTTATTGGTCTACCTTTTATGTGTAAATATTCGTTAATTACTTAGAGCTAACCAAGACAAGTCATTCATAGGTTATTACCCACAAGCACAGTTAGGGTGTATTTTCAAACCTAATTATCGCCTTGTCTTTTTTCAAATTTAAAGACCATATTCCTATGTTACAGTTGTCCTTAGTAGTTTCCAAATTTACTTGTCCTCGCTGTTGGCATTATTATATTGGCTCTATCAAAAGGAAACTAATAATACTCGTAAAAGAACACTAATTTCAGATCACCCATCAAATCTAGTGACCTTGGAGATTGTGACGTAGTCGTCACAACCAGTTCTAGCTAGGGCCAATGATGAAAGAAGCCTTTGTATAAAAGAGTCTTCTGATTCACAATCCGAGGCCTGAGAACAACGTCATTGCGTGATCTCGTAACAAGCTTCAACACAAACCTAATTTATATGTGTGGATAATTTCTGATCAGGATTGAAACGAAATTTGTTTAGTATACTGTGATTGTTGCCCTAAATATGGTAACGTCATTACTGTTGATATCCTAGGTACATCAAACTTTAAATCTTTATTAGTAGTCAGTTCTTGGATGATGTTATAACTAATGAAGTTACTATCAAATTCATTGCGTTCAAAAATGTTTAATGCGCATTCTTTCATCACGTAGCGTGGAATAACTTATTAAAGTCATGTAAGTACGAGTCACTACAAAGTTTACTTCAAATACTCCAGGAAGAAAACTATGAAAATAAGAATAGTCACGTATGAAAAGACCGGTTTACTGTATACGTCTGTATTAAAACAATCTTGTTGATTGTATATCAGGTTATCCAAAATAAACTAAAATCTTATGCACACCCAACTGTAAATCATGTTTCAGTGCTTGTTTTTTAAATATTTAAAAACATTTCATTAAATTCACTTTGTGACTTAAAAACAGTAAACATGTCTTCTGGGTATCTTCTTTAGTAAAGCGTTTAAAGTCAGCTGGATATTCATTTATCGGGTGTGGGTAAAAGACTGATCAAAGTGGATAAATGGATATACAGTATTAGAGATTGCATATAAAGAATTTGGATATGGGGGAAGATTTATGTATCTGTCTTTTACCAGGAACTGGATTCGGGAATGAAAAATTGACATTACACATTGAAGGATCCGGATTTTGGAATGGATTTATTCGCCTTTTACACGAAACATATTCTTCTTTTACCAAGAACTGGATTCGGATTGGGAATAAAATGGAGGAACAGATCACATGTGCACATATCCTTACTATGAAGCACATTTTTAAGCCTCAAACTATACACATAATTACAACGTAGGTGTGCCAATTTTGAGCAGAAGGATGGGTAAGCGAAACGCAACTCGCCTGGTCTGCTAATAAATATAAAAAGGCGGAGAAAAAATTATGTAAAATTATAAATCTTATTTAGTTAAGTCCAATACCAGATTGTTAAACCCCTTTAAATTAGGTATACATATTTCAAATATGCAAACATCATAATTAAAACTTCCTAAAACATTTATAAACATTAACACTCAGGAAAATAGCGAAAATTAAACTTAGAACATCTTCCTTCAATTCACAATTAAGACAAACGTGAAAACTTTCACCTCCCAATAATAAATAATTTAAATTCACACGCGAGCTATCAAGCAAAGACTGTTTACTGTAAACATGTAAATGTAATCGTATATCAAAAGAAAGAAAATATTATAGGTTGACAATTTATCAAGTATTGCACATGTTTCAGCTAGTAACACTGTTATCACTGGTGAAAACTATGTGGTAACTGATTGAACTGGGAATGAAGAGTAATTGCAAAAGTCGGCGATACCATTTACCTTAAGCTGTAAACTGGTTCGCTTTTTTTGTTTTTTAATGTTGATAAATTATGCTAAGTCCATAGCAAGTAGTGGGTTGTCCCGCCGAGGAGAGACTATAGGTTTTGATTTTATTAGAAATTAAATATGTTTTTCATCTTCACAGAGCAAGTCGAGTCCTGGTAAGCAGCAAGTTGTTCCGCCCAAGACGGATGACAAGGAAGACCTTAAAGATGACCAAGTAGTTAGACTCCACGTTAACCCTCGAGTCCAGCCGCAACCGGAATCTCAGTTGACTTCCGAGCACGCTCAGGTGGGAGAAACTAAACGTGGAGACAGTGATTCTGGTTTGACCTTTACAATGCTAATGGTAATTGTCGGGGTCAGTAGTTTAGTTGGGGTTTTGGTGATTCTTGTAATAGTAGTGATCGTGTATCGGAAGAAGTATCCTGTCCGGATGAGGTTCGGGCGGAAGTTTTCCACTTTTGAAAACCCTATGTATGTTCGGAAAGACGCTCAAGATCCTAAAGAACTGAGACACCTTAACCCAGAATAAGAGAAACCATTGAAATTTGTATTATAGACGCTTGTGATTCATTGCGTGTCGGAGAAAATAAACTGACCATCCAACCTGATGAATCACATAATCGTACAGTGGATTGTTTCAAGTCTTCAGTTCTTATTAAAACTTTGTGTTGGAAAAAAATAGTTTCTTCTGATGCTACGTGACTCAAGTGCGATATGTGACAGAAAAGTCCTATTGTTCAGTATTATGAAGCATGATAAACTTTACATTGGTTCTAGGTTAGAGGGGAAGAAAATACTACGTGTAAAACTAATGTCTACACTTTTACAGGTTTTTTTTTGCACAGTATTTCGTTGCTTTACTCGCGTTTAAAAATCTAAAAATATATTTAATAAAACAGATGCAGCTATTCTTTTGTGAAAGAGACAATGATGTATTAATTTGCATTTAATATAAATTTCCTTTTTTTTAAATTAAGTGATGTGTTTGATATCGCAAAAATTTTTGATTTTTTGAAAATTAAATAATAGTGTTTTCGTTATTGTTCGTTTTATTTTTATACTAATTAATCCATTTTTGGAATCAATGTAAATTCGTCTTCCAAATAAAAAAAACAAAAACAAATTTTATTTTAACTGTATGCTGGGAAAGCGTTATCGGAAACTTTTACCAAAACTTTCGTTTCTCAAAAATAATATATATACTTTTAGCTATAAAGTTGCTATTCAAGGAGATGTTGGGTTGTGCATAAACCTTAGTGTTCTTTATTAAAGTAAACGAAGCGTATCTATTCAAGGAGATGTTGGGTTGTGCATAAACCTTAGTGTTCTTTATTAAAATAAACGAAGCGTATCTCATCTGTTGTTTGGAATAAATAATATTGTATGTGTTGTTATTATTATTTTTTTTGATATTTTAAAGTAAGTGGATTAGAAATTACGGAATAAATATTTTCTATATATCTTATTTTGACTATCTTGTTTTAATATTTAACTGCTTTTTAAATAGCTAAGGATATTGGTAACTTTGAATTTTTGATATTTTTTTTCCGAACTCTTCACCTTTTGTTTGTTTTTGTTTGACACATTTAAACTTTTTTTTAAGTATTTGGAAATGTTATGCTGATCGATGCGTACATAGTTGTTTAATATCTAGATTAAAACCAAATTTTTGTAGCGTTACTTTTTAATATTGTCCCTAGATGGCATGACTTGATTATGTATCTATATTACGTGAGAAATTGGTTTTTCATTTGTTATTATTAATTCATGTATTGGATATGGTTTTATGTTGATGTAAATCCTGTGAACATAATATCTATGATGATTGATTATGTTGTGTATTAATGTTAGTGAATTTGTAACTAACTTTGATTTATTTGAGTTATAGTTAATATTTCTTTCAATGATGGTTTCAAATATCCTAATATTTGTAATATAATTTATAACCAAATACCTGAGACAACCAGTAGTGTACTTTAGTTTGCCGTGTGTTTTTTTAACACATTTTGAATTACCTAATGTATTTTTTGTGTTTTATTGTTAAACGTCTCGATTGTTTTGATTAATAGTTGGAAAATCTCGGTAGCACAAGGCTATAGTGCTTTGTGATCAATCATTCAGCAGTGTTAGGTGATGTTAGTTATGTTCTAACAGATACGAACATTTCCGCGAAGATACATTGTAACAAACTATTTAAACGTACAGCTTAAGAAAACATTCCAAGTCCAGCTTATTGGTTGGTTTAAAGAGTTTGGAATTTTGAGGCGTGAGATGTATAAAAAATTGAAACTATAGAGCTAGAAGAATTTAGTGCAACACATATAATAAGAAAAATATCTTTCATAAAGCATTTGAAGACAAATTTTATTTTCGTTATATGTTATCACCTTCAGACACTTTCTTATAGTTTACTCGTATATATAATCGAGACAAGGAAAAACATGCTTTACTAATACGTGTATGTTTAATACTAGCTTGTTTAATTTTTGTATCAGGACTCGATTGAAAATATGTGGTATATCATGGTATTGAATATTACTACCTGAGACACGTACGATTAATGTCGTCATGATTATTAAAATAGTATTCTCTGATTATTCAAATTGTTATTTAGTACGTGTTTGTTACAGCACTACTGATATATCAACCAAGTTTATTATAATGCTGTTGCAATCAAAAGTTTTCTCTTTGAAGTAATTACGTGGGGAAAAATGCGAAAGATGTTTACTCTCTCTCTCTTTTATTTATTGTTTACTTTTGTGGTGACCTGTGTTAAATTCCTTTTTATTCCAAAAATTAATTTGTGTATTAAAACTAAAGTATATATGTATACATATTTATAGATATGATTACAGGCTTATATCGGTGGCCATTACCTGAAAATATTTATCTCGCATTTTTCGGTTCATTAACGTTCTGAAGACAATATACTTGAATCATGATAGTTCAGATCTTTATCTTGTAGTGTTTGCTAATGTATTACTAGTGATATGTCCAAACTCCAATGCGCGAGGAAATGAGTGTCATTTAACACAATAAATTAGAATGAATTTCATATGTAATATTTGAAACAACTAGGTTCAGAGTTTTAAATATTAATGTATACAATGCTCGTGTCAGGGAAATTTGTAACAAAGTGTATTATTGTTTATACTCGCGTTCTATTCAGTATTGGGAAAACTAATTTTGAATTATGTTTGATGATTTGGATTTTGACGTGACAGATATGAAAATACTTCCAGCTCAATTATATTTATTCGAACAGTGTTTCTGGTATAAAAATCTGGAAATATATGTCGATATTAAATGCATTTATAAAATTCGTTGTTTGAAGCTTGAATGAAACTGTTTTTGTCAAAATGTTTCAATAAATTCACTTCTTTCAACAGTAATTTTTTGTCATCTTTTTGAAAACTGAACAAAATCTGCCTGGTGTAGAAATTATGCAAAGTGCACTCTGTCGTACATAGAGATCATATACCAAGGTTCTGCTTTATATATACACTAAATACACTTAAGATGAACCTTATACTAACACCAAGTATACAATAAGCTGTCTTTTGTAGAGACTGTATGTACTAACAACTGCGTTAAATAGAAAGCATATTAACTAGGATCTACCTTATGTAGATAGAGTTGTATCTAGAAACTAGATTCAGAAGAATCTATTCTATATAGAGACCACAAATACTAGAATTTGCTTCATGTAAGTACAATATATATATATATAGTACGTGAATAAATAAGTAAAAAAATGCGAAGGTGATAAGACTTTTGGAGATAAATCATCTCAAAAACTACGTATTTTATTTTTTGACAACGTTTCGAGTAACACTTTTACAAGAAAATGAAATACAAACATAGTTGTTGTTGTTTTTTAAGTAATTTATCTCCAAAAGTCTAGTTTCAAGATATAGTACGGTCTACCTTATACATATGATCATATTCACTAACATCTGCATTATGTAGATGCTATATATAGAACAACTGAGTACGAAAAGGCATCAGGAGATGTGCTGACTCCTCGTGTGAATGGAGACCAGCTGTCAAAAGGAGAGGTACTTTATCGATGTTACCAGTGACCTTCTGGTTGTATAATATACTCTTGATTCCCCAACCTTTGCTTTTCCTAGCTATATCATCCACTTAATGTCAACGAAAACCTTCTGGGTTTGCTATTTTCACCATACTAGTACAGATGAGGTTAGAATTTAAGTCAAAGCTGAAGAAGTCGGCCATCTTGTTGGTTGAAGTAACTGAATTATAAGTGTTGATTCCCAACGTTCAATAACAACAAAAAGTTTTGTTTCTTTAACACTTTCATTAGCTTTTCCTTTGTTGTATCAATTTATTTTATTTATATCCATGCATGTGTACCAAATCAGCGTTCCTGGGTTCGAGAAGTGATACCATTGAATATGTTCTCAACTTTCATTTATGGGCACATTATAAAAGTAACAGCCATTCTCGTTATTTGGTTTAGAAAGCTCGACAAAAATTCTTATAATGTGGGTGCAACTGGCAAACTGCCCTTTTCCCCAGCTGTTTAAAATTAGGGAACCTGTTGATGTGCACATATATTTTTGTAAGTTGAAATACTGATGGAAAATATATATGTTCAAAAATTTGTTTATTTATTTCTTTATCGTGATTTATTTATTCGTGATAATTTAATTCCGTTTTTATTTATATATTCTGTTTTCCTCCTTTCCATTTCAAGGAGCCATCATAACGTACTCCTCACACCAAACAGCATAAGGAAATCAATGGCATCACATAATTACCACTGGTGAGCATTGCATTTTCTGTATTATTCATTCATATTATTCCATTTCCAGAAATCAGAGACTCGTTAAGCGTTAATGTGACGGCTAGTTGCAGTCTTGTTTCCTATTTTGGCCCGATATTCCAACTTTAGACGTTAATGTGATGGCTAGTTGCAGTCTTGTTTCCTATTTTGGCCCGATATTCCAACTTTAGACGTTAATGTGACGGCTAGTTGCAGTCTTGTTTCCTATTTTGGCCCGATATTCCAACTTTAGACGTTAATGTGACGGCTAGTTGCTGTCTTGTTTCCTATTTTGGCCTGATATTCCAACTTTAGACGTTAATGTGACGGCTAGTTGCAGTCTTGTTTCCTATTTTGGCCCGATATTCCAACTTTAGACGTTAATGTGACGGCTAGTTGCAGTCTTGTTTCCTATTTTGGCCCGATATTCCAACTTTAGACTATTTTTTTTTAGAACGGTGCATTAATCTACTTTCTTTAATGTTATCCTCATTGTATTTCACTATATAATGTTATGTGAGTCAACTATTGGGCTAGTTGTTACATGCTATTTAGTAGTATTAGTTGTAATAAACAGTTTTCTGTCTATCTATTAGTAGTATTTGTTAACTAGTTCAGTGTTTTAATATATTGTTGTAAGCTATATTCCAGTGTTTTTATTTAAATATTAGCTAGAGGGCGCATGGCGTTAAGATCGAGAAACCTCAACTAAAATCTAGACTGATTTGTTAGTTATAAATGCTAGTAATGCAACCTGCTCGATCATGATAAAAGCATCGATTACGTTCTTGGGTTTCACACGTCTACTTAACTAAAACTGAAGAATATTGTGAATAAGGAACAAAATATGACACCGTTAGTAAAGAATTTATCATACATCTAGTAAAATTTAATTAAGCTAACTAGCTTACTCGAGCAAGAATTCTCCATACACTTATTAAATTATGTAAATAGATGAGGTATGTTTGATATTTAAAAAGTAATCAGTAAAACTGTAGTGTCATCAAATGAAGCTAGTCCTTGCGTAACTATAAATTAAATACTACATGATAATTTATTGTTGTTGTTGAGAAGTGAAGTTAAAACTTTGTTCTACTAACTAATAATTAGGGTAAATTAAAATACAGCATATATGTTACTCACCCACATGTACGACTGCAGAGAAGTAAAAAAGTTATATTCTACTAACCAACATGTAGGAACTACCAGTGAAGTTAAAACTTTGTTCTACTAACTAATAGTTAGTACTACAGATGAGTAAAAAAAGTTATATTCTACTAACCAACATATAGGAACTACCAGTGAAGATAAAACTTTGTTCTACTAACTAATAGTTAGTGCTACAGATGAAGTAAAAAAAGTTATATTCTACTAACCAACATATAGGAACTACCAGTGAAGATAAAACTTTGTTCTACTAACTAATAGTTAGTGCTACAGATGAAGTAAAAAATGTTATATTCTACTAAGCAACATGAACTTACAACGCTAGAAACCGGGTTTCGATACCTGTGCTGGGCGGAGCGCAGATAGCTCATTGTGTAGCTTTGTCCTTAACTTCAAACAGCAATAATCCTTTTCTAAGTTATAAACAAACAAACAAACCGTATATTGTTGATGGTTAAATAAAAATATAACAATGACTCATCACGTATTTTGAGATATCGAAAACACTTGCACCTGCATACATCCCACAACATGTCTGTTGTGGATAGACGATTTAGGAATGCTTTGGATTTCCTTCATGAGCTGGTTAAGAAAACCCAAATGCCATTCTTTCTGCAAAAGGGTTGTAACCAACATCCTACACCAATCTTCCAAGACGTGCCACAAAAGTGTTTTGGATAGTAAAAACAATAAACAGTCGCATAGAACTGTGGAAGCTACTAGAACAATTATATTTCAGTCCTGGTTTTAGACGCCACGTATATACAGAAAAGTGAGATAATTGTCAATGCAACTGCTGTCTACTCTCATTAAGAACTCAGAACTTTATTATAAAGTTCAAATGTTTAGAAGGAAAAACGTTTAAGCAGGCGATGTTGCACTTTGACCTTCCACAGTTGCGTGAAATGCTTAAGGAGGTCACTGGTATTAGTTATAAGCTGTGACGAGCCATCGGGGACATAAAGCATTGATCCAACTTGTAGTCGAAATTTTGACTTGCATCCTCAACACGCATCCAAAATGGCTTGTTTGTGTTGAGGATGCAAGTCAAAATTTTGACACACACACAGTAGCTGAAGCGGGTAGCATCGTACGCTCAAGAATATATTTGTGGATGGATAGTATGACATACAGAACAGTAGTGAAAGGGATAGTCTTCTGCCTTCAAAGATTCAATTTTACCGTGTTTCAAGTAAGGGGAACATAATATATGTTAAATAAAGATGTTCGAAGACCGAGCAAACTTCTCATGATGTATACTCTTGTTCTTTATGTTCTAATGACCAACATGCAAACCTAAAAAAGAAATAGAAAAGGTGCATTCTATAATTAACATCCTATTAGGCCTATAGCTGAAGAAAAAATATTCTGTTCTACTGACAAACATTCATACAGAATAGTGAACGTTCTTCAAGACTGTAGTAGATGGTTTGTGTTTAATTTCTCTCTACTTGTTTTTGACGTCACATTTTTTCCAGCACTTTCATTTTACTGGTTCAGTCAGTCTTGATGCCTACATTTCTGTTTGTTATGCGTGACGAAGCAGTATTACTTCAGACATCAACATCTCCAATTATCTTGTTAATTCGATGTTTCGGTTACCTGTATTTAAATCTGCCGTATGTGGGAATTAACCTTTTCTATACGCCATATTGTCAAATGCGACTTCTTTCTTAACTTGAGCTTCATAAAATTTAGGACTTTTTGAAATTTATAGATTGAAAGAAAAGGTGTTAGAAGTCGTCAAGATTGAGAAAAATGGTTAGATAGGAAGACGTGAAATATTGAATTGTGAACAAACCTGACAAAAACGAATTGGAAAGTCATAAGATTGATGCTTCTCTTAGCTGAAATGGAAATTTATTTAAAAATTTTATTCGAAAATTCTCTGCTTTATGAAGTGGTGTATGTCTATCTGTGTATCTAGACGTCTGAAGCTACGAATAAGGATGAATAATGAGCATAATTTCATATAATATCATCTTCGTATATGTATTAGCCCTTTACGAGTCAGCGAGCTCTTGTTGTTGTTTTGTACTGAGAACATGTAGTATTGTGAGCACAACTTGTATCTCAGTTAGTTTCCTTCGACTGGGCTAGTTTCACACACTTGTAGATTTAAGTTTAGAAAAGGAACAAAAACAAATTAGCTAGCTGTTTTAGCTCGAGGCTTTTATACGTTCAAATTCTGTTCTTGGTCGAGTGTAATAACGACATTATATTGTCTGTATTTACACACTTACAAAGCCATAAGAAGATAAACACATTGAGATGTAGGCCGAATGTAGTTTATCATAGTCACATGGACTTTTTTGTGGCAATGTTGTTTTCAGGATTTCTTGTGGTACAACCTCTGTGTTTAGTTTGAAAATATATACTTCACTCTCACTCTACCACGTTTGGCAGTCAGTTTTGGTAATAGGTAGATGTTTATCTTGGTTTAATGATTCGGTGTAGTTATAGTTAAATCTTTTTATGATAAAGTTGTAAGACGATATTACTCATGTGCCTCGCCTTTCGCTATCGTAACAGCGAGCTCTATCGACTATGCGAGTCTCCTTTCTCACAAAAGAGAACATGAAAACAGAAGTCTTGGTTGGTTTTGAATTTCGCGCAAAGCTACACGAGGGAAGGCAGCTAGTCATCACCACCCACCGCCAACTCTTCTGCTTTCAATGCCTAGCCCCAACTTCTCAAACCCTAACCCCTATTGTTCTTAAAAGCCCCACGTTCCGTATTGTTCTCTGAATCCCCGACTTTGAGCGGGCGGTCAGTATTTGTTTTTTTAACTAAACCAATTATTGATTGTAACTTTCAGTACCGCGTTAGTTGCCACAAAGATTAAGGCTTAGATGTCATTTTCAATTATCCGGATTCGGCTGTTTTTAACTTCGACACTCGGCCGGGGCCGAATATCTGGCCGGTTACCCATGCATCCCTAATAATAATGTACATTCTGAAGTTAAGAATATATATATATGCGTGTGTGTAAATTGTGTCTTGCAGACAATTCACTATACAAATTCTTTCACATCAGCGTATATTATACTCGAGTAAGCGAGTTATCCTATTTATTTGCTTTGCTAAGTTATGATAAAACCTTACTCGAATAAGCAAGATATCAATAAATCGAAATCTTTGGTCGAAGCTGTATGTCTAAGAGATTAGTATGATCATACATGGATAGGTCGGTTGAATACCGCCATAAGTTTTGTAAATCGTACAAAACTACACAAAGGTCTACCAGCATTGTGCCTACAGCGGGAATCCAACCCTGTCGGCTCGCAATCTGAGGATCGCGGGTTCGAATCTCCGTCACTAAACATGCTCGCACTTTCAGCTCTGGGGCATTATTACGTTGCGGTCAATCCCAATATTCGTTAGTAAAAGAGTAGCCCAAGAGTTAGCGGTGAGTGGTTTTGACTAGATGTCTTCCCTCTAGTCTCTCATTGCTAATATGGGGACGGCTAGCTCATATAGCGCCCTTGTAGCTTTACACGAAGTTCAAAACAAAACAAATCAACCCGGATTTTCAGCATTATAATCCCTAAAGCTGAGCAACTAGGGAGGCCAGTGAGAAGAGAAAGTAATTGGAAAATGACTTAGTTGAAATAGAAATTCAGGATATTTCAGTGATATCCAATTACTTATCAGTTGTTTGCATGGGTATAAAGTGTTATGCAGGTGCAACAGTTAATTAACAATCACAGAACACTGTTGTGGTCCAATATGAACAAGTTCATAGTTTCTTTGCTCGCTTTAGTGGCCAATCTTTTATAATTCAGTGAAGCTCATTATTCATGTCAATTTTGACCAAACAAATTGGATTATTGTATCACATATTTTAATGGCGTTATTTCTTGACTCACAAGATCGTAATGCGTGTAAGTTTGTGATGTGAAAGGGAAGTTTAGGAAGAAACGGGACTTTATTTCCTGTTGGCCACTCGGATTATACAACAACAAACACGCAAATCTGTGTTGAGAACATGTGAAACGGGACTTTATTTCCTGTTGGCCACTCAGATTATACAACAACAAACACATAAATCTGTGTTGAGAACATGCGAAACGGGACCTTATTTCCTGTTTGGCCACTCAGATTACACAACAACAAACACACAAATCAGTGTTGAGAACATGCGAAACGGGACTTTATTTCCTGTTGGCCACTCAGATTATACAACAACAAACACATAAATCTGTGTTGAGAACATGCGAAACGGGACCTTATTTCCTGTTTG
>NW_013665898.1:531567-534629 GCF_000517525.1 Limulus polyphemus
AAAGGTGTGAAAGCTGTGCAATATAATTTTAAACAATGTAACATTATACATTAAAGTGTGAAATTGAGCTACACCAGAGCTGCAACAAAGAAACATTAAAAATATGAAAGCTGTGCTATACAAATGCCAACAATGTAACGTTATACGTCAAAGTGTGAAAGCTGTGCAAT
Source organism: Limulus polyphemus (assembly GCF_000517525.1). Classification (NCBI taxonomy): domain Eukaryota; kingdom Metazoa; phylum Arthropoda; class Merostomata; order Xiphosura; family Limulidae; genus Limulus; species Limulus polyphemus. The sequence continues at coordinate 531,738 of NW_013665898.1, forward strand.
ATCATTTTAAACAATGTAACATTATACATTAAAGTGTGAAAATTGTGCTACACCAAAGTAGCAACAAAGTAACATTAGACATAAAGGTGTGAAAGCTGTGCAATATAATTTTAAACAATGTAACATTATACATTAAAGTGTGAAAACTGTGCTACACCAAAGTAGCAACAAAGTAACATTAGACATAAAGGTGTGAAAGCTGTGCAAAATCATTTTAGACAATATAACATTATACATTAAAGTGTGAAAACTGTGCTACACCAACGTTGCAACAAAGTAACATTAGACAAAGGTATGAAAGCTGTGCAATATCATTTTAAACAATGTAACATTATACATTAAAGTGTGAAAACTGTGCTACACCAGAGCTGCAACAAAGAAACATTAAAAATATGAAAGCTGTGCTATACAAGTGCCAACAATGTAACGTTATACGTCAAAGTGTGAAAGCTGTGCTGTAAAGTCTCAACAAAGTAACACTAAAAAAAACAACAGTCTGAAAAACGTGCTACACAAGTTTCAACAATGAAATATTAATCATCAGTGTAAAAAGTGTGTTTAACTTTGAAAATTCCTGTTATAGGTGAGAAACATCAATATTACAATATTCAAGAGTAAAACTGTTGTACCCATTTGACAGTACGCTACGATAGATGTGTTATGGAAATATAAATACAACTTTTCTGCGTGTATATGTAACTCTAAATATTTAACAGTAGACTTTATAGGGGATTTATTTTTTAAGAGCTATGTAAACAAACCCCATGCCACAAGTCCAACAACACGACAGTAGATCTTCTGCTGAAACCTCAACCTTCACTTTGCCTCCAGAAGCGACACAGTAACGATCAGACATTGCTTCCACAGCTCCAAAAGCCTTCAAAAGGTGACGAATAAAAATAAATTGTAATTCATAAAATATTCATAGTAATATTTACACTGTAAAAACTAGATGTAATATAACCAGCCAAAAGAGAAATTTTGTGTCACTATGTAAAGGATAATAACAATAACACGAACATTTTAATAAGACAGTAATAAGAAGGTTGTAAAAATACAAAGGTTATAAAAGAAATAAAAGGGAATTAAGCATATTTTTGGAATTCAATAACATAAAAAGCTTATATTAGTGACTAACTGTAACATACTCTTCGAGTTCAAAAGTATATTACCTAATTCTACTTTATAAAAATAAGTATACTTTATCAATACTCTAAATGATAAAATATCATGATATAATAATAAAACAGTAATTTAATGATTGGTAAGCATTTGGTGTGTTGTTAAGTGCAAAGCTACACAATGGGTTGTCTACGCTGTGCCTACTGCGGGTGTCGAACCTTAATTTTATCCTTATAAACCCTGAAGCTTACGGCTGAGCTATCGTGGGGCGAATAATAACAATACAACGCCAATAAAAGTTTAAACTCCTGCAAAATATATCTCGAACGGATGAAATGCAGGAGGTTGACTGGTAAACTTTCAGCCTGTACCTTCAGCTTTCATAGAACGGATGAAATGCAGGAGGTTGACTGGTAAACTTTCAGCCTGTACCTTCAGCTTTCATAGAACGGATGAAATGCAGGAGGTTGACTGGTAAACTTTCAGCCTGTACCTTCAGCTTTCATAGAACGGATGAAATGCAGGAGGTTGACTGGTAAACTTTCAGCCTGTACCTTCAGCTTTCATAGAACGGATGAAATGCAGGAGGTTGACTGGTAAACTTTCAGCCTGTACCTTCAGCTTTCAGTTATTTATACTTGAACTAAAGACAGACGCAATTTTCAGTATAATAAAAAAAATATCACTCCTTACAATTGTTTTTAAAGAGATAATGAAAAGTGAAATACTGAAACCTGCACCATTCTTTTATTAATCTAATCTGATAAGTTGAAAATAATAGGCCAGTGCTTAGCCAAGCGTTTTCTAAAGTTTGCTTGATGTATTCGTTGACAAATGAGCCGGGTTTGGTCTAGTTGTTAGTGTGCCCTGGCTGTGAATCCGAGGATTTATGGTTCGCGTTCCTTTGCTTCGTGGAGTGCATTATAACGGTCAGACCCAACTATTCGATCAGATAAGAGTGGCTCAAGACTAGCTCTCTTCGCAAGTAGGGACGGCTGTGTGCAGATTAGCTCTTGTGGAGCCTTTCACAAAATTACGAAGCAAACACAATCGTCGACAAGTTGTTAAAACTATGTTAATTCTAAACTTTTGCACGTACTGAGTAGCGTATTATTACAGATTTCTTAAAGAATAAATAATAAGCAAAGGTCTCACCCAGCATGATCCACATGATCCTTGATCACGTATTTCTCCGATCGATGGACAGTTTGGCCATTGTTGTCTAGAGTCAAAACTCGTTGGAATCTTGCCTAGGTAGTTGTGATGAATTTCTGGGAGTTTATAACGATCGTTGTCAGGATGAACACCCATCAATCCTTTAATGTACTTCATAGAGACACCTTCGAAATTCTTGCCGGCCTGAGCGGTGATATAGCTATTATCAAATAACTACTGCCAAAATCTTTGACTTTAAAATATCATTAAAAGAATGTTAATGTAAGTAAAAATATCTTCACATGTAAGGATTTAAAATGTACACATATAAAAGCATAGTTGGGCACTGAAAATCATGACTTTTATTACTAAATAAAAACTCACATCTTGATTTATTGTAAATTTATACTCAATATTTTCCTGAGAATATATACATATATATATATTGATATACAATTCTTTGTAAATCATGTTTTTACCATATTATAGCTTTTAACACACATACTCACTATAGGATTGCGTAGTTACGAAGAAAAACAAGAGGGAATCCTCAATAGCCGCGGCACTTAAGATTCTTTTAGGCAGGATTAGAGTAAATTAACTTATTAGACCTTG
>NW_013665898.1:535579-541644 GCF_000517525.1 Limulus polyphemus
TGAAATCCACTTTGAATATAGTTAGAACACACTAACCTAACCAATTACGTGTAGAAGGGCCACAAAAGCTCCTACCTTCCATGTGGTGTTAATCAGATTGATGTAGTCAATCATCTTCTGGGAGAGCGGGTGGATAGTGGGGGGAATGATGGTCCTGGCCGAAACCAGTCCAAATAAAGCCAGAAAAAGTATTCGGGTCAACATTCTGAAAACAAAACAAGTTCTCTATTTATAACAATTTTTTAAAGAAATAGGCCCACCATACATATACATAATACTACATATATAAAAAAAAATATATTTCCGTCCAAATAATTTAAGTTAATAACATATTAAAGCCTCTGATGGTTATGGATACCTATATATACAACCTTTGTGCATTGGCTTTACATTATCATCTCTTTTACGTTACAGTTCAAATGTAGAAAACTAAATTGGGTGGAAATACCGATGAAATTATCTGTGTAATATAAATTTGTTGGTATCCACCGCCCGATCTTCGTCTAATACCTAATTTGATATTTTAGGAACAGCTGAGATAATGAGATACTAAAAAACCATGTGAGATAATAATGCCTGACATACTGAGCCCAAAAAGTCAGAAATAGTTTAACAGCGTTAAGTGATTAAAATAGAGAGTATAATCATGTTGAAATCTATGAGATGAGATGAGTTGTAGTTTTACATTGAATTATATATCAACTATATATATTAACTAGACTGTATTTTACAAAACATTCTCCGTAAATATTAACCTTTACTTTAGACTTGTCCAATGGCTACCATCTCACAATGATTCTGGATTAAGTTTACCACTAGGCCCACACACCTTGTTGTTAATATAAACTGTATTATCAGATGAAGTTTGTTTCGTTTATAATCGTACCTCTCAAATAAACGGAATGTTCCGTTTGACTCCAGCAAAACAGATTGCGTGGAAATAAAATCCTGTAAGTTATATAAATTTTTTTCGAATGAACCAACCAACCAAAAAGTACTTCTAAAAGATTATAAGGGAGACAAGAGCTTATATATATATATATATATCATACAAAATCCCTTTAAAACTACACATGCACACATGAACATAGAGAATCATTTAAAACTGTTGGACATTTTTAGGTCAATTTCTTACTTTTTGCGATAAGCATGCCAGTAACACAAGTTCGTAAGTGCTAATTTGTCTCTCGTTTTTCAAGCACGATAACCCAGAAATAAGACGCCCTCTCATTTAAGCTTTCCAAGTACAAATGTCGTGAATTTGATAAGATGTTGTTGTTTGGGGAATTTCAAAAACTACTCGAGGAATATCTGCGCCGGTAATAAAGCAGAGGGGAAGCAGCTAGTCAACACAGCCAAACTCGTAGGTTACTCTAATCGAAGAATGAGATTTGACCATCACTATTATAACTCATCCTCGGCTCCAAAATGCGGAATGCGATTTTTTGGGGGGGAACGGGGCGTGAACTATGGGATTTAATAAGAAGTCCAATCACTTATCAAACGACTAAAAGGAAACCATAACTAAAGAAGCTGAAATAACGAGTAATCATGAGTATTGTATCAAATTCTACCAACCTTTCAAAATTGACTGTGCGAAGTAGATTTGGACTTATATTAATTTTCAAACTCAGATATTTCTCAGGTGCAAAACACTTGTATTTATTACTGATATTTTAGCTTTTTTTCCTTCATCAATGTAGGGATACATTTTTATCACAGCTCACTAAATAATTAATCATCCGAACGAAAAACCCTTTGTTTTTAGGCTAATTCAAGACAAACATTTTTGTAACCTTATATCGCTTATTACACTCTTGATCTGTTATATTACGTAAATACATCTGTTACATCACACTCTCTCTCTGCTGTTGTAAGGCACGATCTTTAATAGCTTAAATCAAAGTATCGCATACTGTTAAACATTGAGTGTTGTTCAGCTTACCTTGTTCACCTGCAGGGTCTCTAAAGTGTGATAAAGAAACAACAACAGTGCTTTCAAGTGTTTGTACTATTTATGTAAGCTCAGCAGTCACGAGATAGGTATGATCATTAATCATGAGACACAGGCACTGTTGTTTATCAACTTGGTGCCAATCGAAAAACTACCAAGCAGAGTGTTACCGTAAGTCATGTGATATGTATATCGCTCAAAGTCCATAGTAATAAATACTATGGTACAAGAGCGTGTTCATACTTATTGCACTGGAAATATTATCCTAATTAAGTAATATAAGTTTGGTTGACCATTTCTTCTAATCACATTACTTAATGACAACTGCTAGTCAAAAGTGTGCTAACTACATTGTTAAGACTAAAATAATCTAAAAATAACTTATAAGTTAACAAAATGATTGTAAATACTTCTAGTATAAACCAATACACAAGAAAACTAAATGTACAATGATCAAAATGTTCTGAATTATCATTTCGTTGTACAATGATTAAAATGTTCTGAATTATCATTTCGGTATCGTCGCTGTCAACGATATTTTTGGCTGTAATCCCAATAATATCTATCGAGCTTTTGGTCAACTCATGTGATTTAGGTTCAATATACAATACAGTTTTCATAGATTTAAAATTAATTAAAACAAGTATTTTGAGCATTGTTACTAATAAGATTTAATGAAATTAACTGTAAAAAAATATAGTTTATTACTTACAAAAAAATAGACAAATACTAGTCGTTTTACTCCTACATGCGATTTGGACTTCATCTTTCTTTGCTATTACTTAACGTTTAGTGAATTCCTACTCAACTTTAAGGAAGAAGAAGCTGAAATACGGAAACGAAATTATACAAAAAATAATAATATCATGCTTCAAAACTGTTTAATGACAATCAATTTTTAAATATGAAATTGTTATTATATTATTATTTAAACTACTGTTACTCTTTGCTTACTCATTTATATATGAGGTAAATGTGCTTAAAGACTCGATTTTAATAGATCAGTAGTTTGTAAGCAGAATGACGGTTAGTGGCCTTTGACCTAGCTGGCCTTTTGTATTGTTTTGTGTTAAAACCAGCTTGCAGCTTTATACGTTTTACAAGTCAAAAACAAACGTGCAATGTGCTGCTCAGATCATGTAAAAAAAAAGAACGTTTACGAACTGAAATAAATAAAATTATTTCCTTATATCAACATATGCATAACACAATCAAACAGATCTTCACAAACAAGCTATTTAATTTCTGACAATTACAAAACTCGCCAGAATATTACTTTAATGAAATACACAGTAGCATGTCATGTTAAAAATATGTACAAAGCTCGCCAAAATATTACCTACGTGAAAATGGTAGCAAAACTTGTAACAGATATGTACGTTGTACAGTACAAAGCTCGTCAGAATATTACTTTCGTGAAATATACGGAAACATGTCTTGTTACAAAACTTCCATAGATGAACTAAAATTGTGGGTTATTGAACTTGAAGGTTATCATTGTGATACAATGAAATGTGCTAATAATTAAGACTTGAAAACTGAAACAACAACAACAACTATAACTTACTCTGTTTCTTTGTGTGTAATCTGAAAATAGCCATATTAATAAAAGTCAAAACTCATCCTGCATTTTACCTAATAACTAATGTTATGTAATCACCTCTCTATGTCTACCCAATTCTAATTAGATTATTTAGGTTTAACTTGAAGTGCATAATAGAATCAGGCAAAGAAGTATAATATAAGAAACAATAAAGTTACAAAGTACAAGGTGTATACGAGGGTTCAAGTTCAAAAGCCCAGAATGTAGAAAAATAAAAAATGCTGGTTAAAGTCCATGAACCGAAAGTTCAACTTCATAATGCATAAGTATAGAATGTAGGTGGCTTCATGAACTCAAAACGCAACGCAGAAACATATATAGAGGAGGGGGGAGGGGGGGGGTTAAAGGGTAAAATATTTAAAGTTATTACGAAAGTGCTGGTATTTGTTATTACCAGATCGATTTAAACACATTCAGTTGACTTGATTAAAAAAATGTAATCAACATACTAGTACTGCTGTATACACTAACATGTGTATAACTTAGAAATATTGAAAACATTTTTAATGTGAATGAGTAAGAAAGTATAATTAAGTTAATAAAAATTTGGCGTAAATTCAACGTTAGTGTTGATTTGTCATTTACATTTGTCTCATGATTAAAATCCCCCGCTGAAAAGCATAATAAACATTTACAAAAATACTCGTAATCTTTAAAGTTTTTATTTGTTGTAAGCTTTGTAATGTATTTTAGAGTGTTCGTCTGTCTTACATGAATGAAAATGAGCTTAATACAAATTTTCCATTCACAGATAAAAGTATTATCAACCTTGTGATACTTGTACTATCCTTATACAGAAAAGAACTATGTTCAACACTTTTATATTTATGTAAATACTGTAGCATTTAATTTCTGTGAAGATAATTAAAATAAGGGTTTCTATCAACGAGGAGACTGTCTTTTCAAATCGGTAACTGCAAGTTTGAGAATTGAGTGATCAACTGTATGTATGGCGAAAGTTAATCCGATCACAGTTCAATTATCTTGACACTGGTCAAGTAAACGTAAAATGAGATTCTCGTTCCTTCATGAACTTATTAATCATCGATATAAAAATAATAAATGATGAAATTGACGTGTTGAAATTTTGTTTAAAAAAAGAAGTATTTAAACAAAATCATGAGTCTAACATGCTCAAATTTAGCTATCGTTAAAAGTCTCGAGATGTTGGGCACGTTTGAGAGTTAAAAGTATATCCTTTATCAATTCAGTATTGGTAATTGAGTAATAATTTTAACCACAATAAATTTAGTGCATAAAGAGAAAGCAAAAATAAAAGAGAATGAGTATACAAAGTGCATCCCCTCTAACATGAAAGAAGCATTATTAAGTAAAACAAAAACATATTTCTAAAAAATAGATAATTATATAGGTGAAAAAATAACAGTATGTAATACGTTAGATAATATTGAAAATATTATCACAAAATATTTTGATCTAAAAATGAAAATAACCAAGTAAATCATACATTTATTAAATACTTTTTAAAATTAAATTATCTAATTAGATGCCCTATCTATCAGATATGTGGAACACAGAATCACACAAAGTTCATCGACATTGGCAAACTGGCAAGTTCACTTGGAAACAGCGTCTGCACAGTCCTAAATGGACTACATGCCTTGACTAAGTGTGATACAGTCAGTGCCTTTACAGGTCGTGGGAAGGTTGGGGCTCTGAAACTTGTTAATAAGGAGAGCACCTACCGGGACACCTTAAGCCAACTTGGTCAGTCCTGAGAAGTGCCTGCAGAGCTGTTTGAGAAGATAGAACAGCTTACTTGCTACCTGTATTCAACAACGACCAGCACTTATGAAGTGAATGAATTGTGGTACCAGTTCTTCTGTGTCAAACTAGGGGAGATTGAATCAAGTCAGCTTCCACCATGCAGGGACTGCCTCTACGTGTATGCATTCTGTGCAAACTACTAAGCAGCAATCTGGAAGTGCTGTCTTCAGAGTCACCCTGATGTGCTAAACCCTAAAGGGTTTGGATGGACTACAGATGATGATGGCCTTCCACATACCGCTGTGGTACTGGGGGGCATTAGGAACTGATATGCTCTTGAACACTTTATCCTTAAATTATCTGTTGGACACAATTGTCACATTATGGTTGCATATTATTTCTGCTACATATTCATGGTTTCTATTTCATTACTTTCATATACCTATATTTAATCTGCCATGTATTGTGAATATCATTTTAACATATACATTGAAGAAATCAGACTTTCAATAGTTCCTAGTTCTTTCGCGCACATGATAACATATAAAAGTATTGTTACGACAGCGGAAGTCACGAGACTCTAGTAACACGTCACGAACTTCTAGAAGGATCCTGTCCCTTCCTGAATGCTCGAGCGTTTACCAGATTTCGGTATTCTTTTATATATAAGACGGTCAAGACGTGACGGCAACAATGTAATGTGTAATTGAACTGCGGACAGAGAGAGAGGATTGTTGAGTCGAGCACGTGAGACGTTCGTCGTGAATTATATCGTTTGTT
>NW_013665898.1:541906-550912 GCF_000517525.1 Limulus polyphemus
GGCCATGCCGGGCCTGCGACTGTGGAAGCTAAGAAAGAAAGAATAAATCAGTTTTATTTAAGAAAGGACTTGTATCGGTAAAGTTTCTTCGGAAAGAATTTCTACGGAAAATTAACTAACGAACGGAGGCGTAACAGTATTTTCCAACATTGTTTTAATATTCCTACTGATCTCGGGGGTTCAATAATGCATCAGTTCATTAAAAAACCTAGATATACCTAGGTTAAAGCTACCAAAATATTAACTAAAAAGAAGATGATTTACCTAATAAAAATACTGAAAACATGTACAAGTTTTAGGAAGTGGTTGTAATACAACACAAGTTTTTTTTTATTGTTTTTTTTTATTCCTGTAAACTCCCAGTGGAGCATAGGGCCGCAACAACACCTCGCCAACGGCAGGTTGGTTTTTACAGGGTGGAGTTGCTAACCCCGCGCCCAACCCTCCTCCTTTCTCATCCTGGACTTGGGACAAAGGCGGAGGTTGGCATGTTTGGTGTGACGAGGATTCGAACCCGCGACCCTCAGATTACGAGTCGAGAGCAAAGTGGCCACTGATACCAGCTTAGTTTATATTCACAGATATCTTCATAATCAGAGAAGATATGCAAATGACAGCCAACAGAATCTCTTCTTTATTATAATGTTTATATTTTGGTACATTGATCCAAAGAAATCTATAACTTTTTTACATTTCAGGCCTGACAATATTAGCATATACCTTTAATATTTTTGATATTTTCTGTGAAAGATCACATATCTGGAGGAGCTTCACTATTATATAGCTTCTGCACTGTTCCACAGACATTGTAAGATTGTGCATTAATGAAAAGAACATTATAAACAGATTATTTCATGACTTTCTCTTCCCTTTATTCATGTACTTTGTAAACCATACAACAGGGGCGGCAGCAAAATGTCTCCCAGGGTCCGTGTGGGTACATTAAACAGCTTATTACCATCACTAAGATACCTCTCTGCAATGGTTATCATACCAAAATACATACTATAGACATAAACTAATTCAAAAATTATAGTCGGACGTCGCAGTCTTTGCTCCCCAGGATGATACCAATAATTTGAATAAGTGAACTTTTGGGTCCTGACCCATAGACTAGTATGGGCTGATATAGCTTTTAGCTCAAGCCATTTGCTAATTTTTTTTTAATCATTGCAATTAATATCAGCCCTACACATGCCCTTTGACATTTGTGCGACAACCCATTGGAATGACGATTTCCTTCAATATTTGTTGAAATACTAAATAAGTAAAAAATAAAATAAAAAAATACACAAAAGACATCCATGACACAAATGTAAACTTTCGCACCTAAGTTGGTTACGTTTTCGCGACAAAATAAGAGGTCTGAAATACTTGAACCTCAATATTAATAACAATTTTAGTTTCAGTGACGTAAGTAAAAAAATTAGTGACATATGAATAGTAACAATAGAATATGTCCCCACCTTTTGGTAGGCCACCCAGTGGCACAGCGGCATGTCTGCGGACTTACAACGCTAGAAACCGGGTTTTGATAACTGTGGTGGGCAGAGCACAGATAGCCCATTGTGTAGCTTTGTGCTTAATTATAACAAAAAAACCTTTTGGTAGATATTTGCAATCTCATAGCCTAAAATAGGTTAGTTTGTTTTCACTCTCGTCTCTGTTTTTTTTTTTTTCTGGTTTATTTGTGGTAGTGGCAGTAGTATATTGAAGTAAATAATGACGTCATGGTCATGCTGGTTGAACTTTAACTTTGAAACGTTTCAGCTTCACAACAGGTTTACGTGGAGCATATTTGGTTCTTCTAGCGTATGGCTTGTTTATTTTATAAGGTTGATCACAGTAATATTGATCTACATTAAGCACTTGAATGTACGTCTGAGCAAGGTTCTGATTTTATAAATAGTTGGGGCCTACTAGTAATAGTACTACTAACTCTAACCTTTTGGTGTAAAATGTAATAACGTAATGCATTATGACCATTCGTAAAAACTGTGTTCCTTTCACACGTTGACAGTTGTTTCGAGTTACTTCATTTGTGCCTAAGCTATTATATCTTTCGGGTTCTTGTCATGGCATCGTGAAATTAAAGGTTTATCTTAAAATATGGCAACTGTGGTAATGTCTTTTTGTGGTATATTCATTATCAACACTTATTTAAATTATGCTTGGAGTTGGAGCCTGGATATTTGGTGAATGATATGTTAAAATCAAATAAACATGATTTTCTATATTAGTTATTAGTTCTTTTTTGTCTTCCTTTGTAGTGCTGACATAGTTGATTCTTGCAATGCCTTCACTGGCTAATCCAAATCGAAACAACTGAATATAAACCACAAGAAGTAAACCAAAGAAAACACGTATTAATGATATTCAAGCTATAATGGAGCTATAAAAATGTCATGAAGAAACCATCTGGTACACTGAAGAAGGATAATGATGATGTAGTTTACTTGTTTTTTCTCATCATATCATGTACAGTTTGTGTTAATTTTGTTTTTGAACTTATATAATTATCATATTGACCAATATTTACATAATAATCTCTTACATTTTCATTTAAAGTAAATTATGACCATAAATACAAGTTAACAATACATTTCCAAGAGATTAAGTTGATAAATGAGGATCTGATCTTTGATATGCAAAATCATCACTACTAATCGCAGTAATTTAGTTACATATCACACCAGTCACACTACATCATGCATGATGACTAAAGGCACTGGACTTTGTGTTGACAAAGCTTATTGTTAGTCAGATGTATATTTCTAGAGCACAAATATTTAAACAGGACAGTGCTTTATTTTACACTAATCATTGTCTTTAGCCTATTTTGAACTTTAATCAACTGTCATTTATTCACATATGGAAAATACAAGTCAAACTCTTTTGACATTTTTTTAGTACTAATAGAACAAACACCAAATATATTCGTAAACTTGATGTAACCATTTAGTGTATGCTCATTTGTTGGTATATTTGTATGCGTCATATGCATTGGAAATATAATTTTGTGCATAGAAAACTAGTTATAAAAGGTGCTAAAGGTTAATTAAGTTAGGCATGACTTTGTTAAGCTAATAAATTATTGCTACTTTGTACAAAATTTTGATACGTGTTAAATGTTTATTTGGAGTGCTACTTCATTTATCAGTTACAAGTGATTTTATTTATTGTTCTTAACTTTGCAAGTGTTGTTTTCATTCAATTTGTGTATTTTATTCATTACATTCTTTGTTTTTTTACAAAACAAATTCAAGAGCATCAGTCTTGAAATTTTTTTTTTAATTACATTATTTTACCTTTGATTTTAATGACAATTTGGAAAGACCAAACAAAACATTAAAATCTGAGAATGAAACAAACATACATTAGCTGCATCTTCAGCTGACAACAGATATCCTTGTACAACAATCAACTATGAATGGTATGCTAGTGTGCAAATGAGATGTATTTGAAATGATGACTTGTACACATTCTAGCTACACAATTACAACAGAGATGCAATAAAATACATTAATTTAGACAAATTTGAAAACTGTAAATTATTAACCTCATATTGTATACTTATAATTTAGACAAAATATCCTACATGTTTTAACCCCAACTTGCTATGTTATAGTCTTGTATAAGGTACTGTGGTTATATACAGGGAAAAGATTTATAAAATATTTGTTATATGTTTCCCAAGATAATTATATAACCTCAGCTATGTCAAATTATGCCAGATAACATTTAATTTTAACATCACTTGAAGAATGTGGAGCTATGAAATTCTAACATTATGAGTTATGAGGTATCTCATGACACCTGAATATAGGTTATATAAGCATGTTCATATAGATTGACATTGTAATTTCTTTGGGACTGTGTCCTAGAAAGGTACTTGGATCCTTCACCTATGTCCCTTGAGACTTGTTCTCATTAAGAATAAATGTTAATTTCTCAGGTTTTTCTTTGTTTCTTGGCAATGCAGTGCAATTCTTTAAAGATAAATTAGGCTAAAGTTTTCCTTTCTGTGATCTTAACTGCAGGAATATTGGTTTGAATATTTTGGTTTTCTAAATAGCAGACTTGTTTATCAAATTTACTTTCATTTGTCTATCTTTTCTTTAACTTTAAATTCTCATTGTGGAAAAATCTTTCATTCATATTCTTCCTATTTTATACAAAAAATTGCTAATACTACTGAAGTAGTTTAACACATTTCAGGAAGATCACTGATATGTGTTCACATAGGATATACTGTCTAAGCTAACTTTATTTCTGATATATTTTTGTAAAGTACAGTAAGTGTACATAGATAAAGGTTGTATTAACTGAAATTAAATTTGTTTATTATTTCTCAAGTATTTGACCTCATTAATGATGAGCTATTCCAAATTTAATCAATTTAACACAAGAATGGGTCAAGTAATATGTTATCTTTCTAAAGGTACTTACCCCAAGAATTGTTAAAAGTGAACCCAAAACATGGTTTAACATGCACATCAAAACAAATTTATGTTGAAAGGTTAGTATTGTTTCTTTATTCAACCCTTGAAACCTCATGTTATTTTTAATTAAGTAACTTTCTGTGTTCAAATACATAAAGAAATTGTTATAACATTTTCTCAGGATGTTTAAGAATTTATTGACAGGATATTTGCTATTCCATTCATTGATGTTCCAGTTATAATTATTGTTATTCTACATTCAGTCCAACCCTGTTTTTGTGTGTTATAACTTTTGCTTTATTGGTAATTGAAAAAGGTAAGGGAGAAGGAGTTAATGAAAGTAGTATAGGTAAGGAAGAAGAGTTGATAAAACAACAGTTATACCGGTCCTAAGATATTAGTATTAGGCCTATCACATTTTTAAGTGCCACATTTTTTATCTAGTCCCTTAGGGATTTTCAATAGATATGACAGTTATAATGTGGTTGGAATATTATTATTATACACTTTTCTAATTCTTAAAAATCACTAGAGACTAGATAAAAAATGTAGTGTTTAAAAATGTAATAGATCTATTACTGATGTCTTATGACAAGTATAATTGTGTAACAGGTGCTGTTTGTCGTGGGTTCGTCTTACACTCATTCCAAATAAGCTTATTTGTTTCCAGGATGTTTATGCAATCATGGGCTAGGCTTACAAGCCACCAACTCAAGGAAATTTATGTAAAGAATAAAAATACATTCAGTGATTGATGATAACATAAAAATGTAGATTTATTTACGTACACACATACATCTAACGTCCATTTTCAACAAGTTGGATAAACTTTTAACAATTCTTTTAAAATAGTTATCAGAATCTCTACAGCACTTAACAATTTATCAATTAGCTCTATTTTCATTATTATAATAGAGACATTACCAGTCTAGATATAAACATTATTCAACTTGCTCAAAGCAGAGCTTTTTGACTGCAGTTAACATGGACATCTTCATTGGCAACAAACACAAACTCTTAAACTGAATGGCTGCAACTTTTCTGTTTCTAACTATCCTTCCAACTTCTCATGGCTCTATCTCCAGACTTTAATGTTTATATTCAGCAGAGAGGATGTTGGCATTGTTTCCAGTGGAATCAAAAGCATAACTACAACACATGATATCAACTTTAGCTCAACTATTTTGCACCCACTACTATGATGTCTTGCAATTTCTGCACATGACACTGAAAAAATCCTTTTTCTTATTTCTCAGAATTTGGCGCATCATTCTTGGTATTCTCTGCATGAGTATAGAATCCAGGACACTTGACCCTGGCCTATGCATGTTCTTCTAATATAAGCATTTGTTTTCTAGAACTTTTAATTACCATTTATGATTCTGTTGCTTCCTCACCTTTGAACTCTTTCTTGGATGTGGTGTGTAATATCTCACCTACTGTCTGACGACTGCATCTTAGACTTTATAAACATTCTGCTGACTTGTTGATATAATAATGTCTGTTCTATAATGATAAAGTAACCCACCTCACAGTTGTATTTGGGACCAACCCAAAATGTGACATCATATGAAGACATGTATAGCATGTGGTAAGATGTCACCATTTCCACAAAGTAAAGCTAAAACACATAAGACACCAAGATGTAAGTTGCAAGTTATAATAGTTTAGTGTGTGTGCAGAAAGCCATATTTTGCAGGTAAAAATCCTATGGTACAGTGTTTACAGTGCAAAGAGTGGTACCATTTGAGGTATGGAAGCACAGAAAAGGACATATTTGTGGGCAAAAGTAGTATTTACCTGTTCTAACTACTGTTGAAATATGAAAAGACCATAATTATTATTATGTTTCTAAAATGTTTAACATATTTTGATTTCCAGTTACTGTAATGAATACAACATATTGATGGAATGCGTAAATGCTTTTATATTGGAAAGTTTAAATACTTTTTATATGGGATTATTTAAATGCTTTTTTATATATTTCAGTGCTATGTTATTGGAATGTTTAAATGCTTTTTTCTTTACCAGTTAATGTAATTAATATAACATATTTGTGGAATGTTTAAAGGCTTTTCTGCACTGGAATGTTCCCATGCCTTTTTTTTTCAATGTTGAAGGAGCTGACTGTAAAGTGTGTTCAGCTCAACATGGTTCTGAAGTGTTTATTACCTAAAACATAACTTATCATCATAAATTGTGTAAAGCTCAAGAATGTTAAGAAGAGAAGATTACTGTAATTGGGTGAGGAGGCTATTATGATATATTTATACCTTCATGAGGTGTTTGCTTAAATTCATTTTCAAAGTATTAAAAAAATGAGCATGATTTACATTTTGTTTATGTATGAGTAACACATGACTACATGAAAAGAATTACTTCTATGAGTTGTCAATGAATAGTAGTTTATCATCCAAAGAAGCCAGTTTAAAAATACAACTTTTTGACCATTCTGTTTTCTTTGTTATAGTATAAGTTTTAGTTGCATATTATAATATTTGAGCAAGAAAAAGATTTGGAGGCTAGAGTGGTTGAAAGGGGAGAGTGGAGGCAATCTTAAAAAATATATTTTTTTAGGTTTGTGTAGACATGAAATACACTATCATGTTTAGTGCCTTTCTGTTTTCAAACACAGTTATGTGAAGTAGTATCTATAAACTAAAAAAAAAATATATTCACTTTAACAGTGGGTAACTTATTAACAATTAGACTACTATCTTTTTAAGTGGAGTGTCACTGGTTACTCCTAAGTAAAATGTTAGTACCTATGAAAACAGTTTTTTTCATAAACATAATCTCTGTACAGTTCAAAAATGGATATTCAAAGGAATAACTATTATAAGATGGGTAAAGTATCTGGAGGAAATGATCAAAATAAATTAGTTATATGTACCTCTATTTTAAAATTAATATTGTTACGTCTCTGTTCGTTAGTTAATTTTCCGTAAAAATTCTTTCCGAAGAAACTTTAGCGATACAAGTCCTTTCTTAAATAAAACTGGTTTATTCTTTCTAAATACAACTTTTCAATACACTTAATTTCCACGGTCACGCTATAACAAACGCTATAATTCACAACGAACGTCTCACGTGCTCAACAGTACGTCTCTCTCTGTCCGCAGTTCAATTACACATTGTTGCCGTCACGTCCTGACCGTCTTATATGTACAAGAATACCGAAATCTAGCAACCTCCCGAGGTTTCATGAACGTTCTAGAAGTGCATGATGTGTTACTAGCGTCACGTGACCTCCGCTGTCGTAACACTGCCCCTTCCTTAGTATTGTTCGTCCCGAACAATAGCCACTTACATTAAATCAATAAACAATTAACAATAACTTAATTAAATGTACAGAATTTACAAACACAAAATTACTATTCAACAAAGTCTCTTAATTCTACGGGACGTATCTTCTTCCGTACTGGTCTCCATCTCGTTGGCTTCTGCTTCATGTGGGGTTCATCTGCTTCATCAGGAAATGTCCTATCATCGGTAACAGTCACATCAGTGGTAGTAACTTCATCAAGGGCTTCACTGTTTCCCTTCTCAAAACTGAGTAGAGTTTCTTCTTCGACAGTGGCTTTTTCAGGTGACACGTCTTCAGCAGCGTCATTTGTTCTGTTGTAATAACGCCAAAGCCTGTTGGCATGCACCACCTTTGGCTTACCTTGTCGACCACATTTTATCCGGAAAGTCACGTCTGAGAGACGATCCACTATGTCATATGGGCCTTCCCATGGAGAAGACAACTGAGGAGACTTCCCTTTGGTCTTCCTGGGATTATACAACCACACCTTGTCTCCTGGTACAAAGCTGACTTCAGTAGATCTCTTATCATAAAATAACTTCATCGAATCAGCAGACGTTTTCAAGTTTGAACGCACTTGATGGTGAATATCATCCATCATTTCCGATAACACTCACAAACTCTTACACATTTTCAGGCAACTCTTCATAAGGTGGGCGTCCTGTTAACAGATCCACTGGCAACCGAAGTTCCTGACCAAACATCAACTTTGCTGGAGTGTATCCAGTGGCTTCATGCTCTGATTTAATACCTATACCTGGTTCCATTTCACCATCATCAACTCCTTCAGTCACTTTGACTTCAGCTTGATGACACCTAATTAGTTCAACCTCTCTTTTAACAGTTACCGGAACTTGGCCTTTGTTGTTCCCAAAAGTCATTTTATCAAAATTAATTACAAACTTCCTCGGTAGTAAGTAGTCCAATCCTAATATGCATTTGTCTTCAATGTCAGCCAAGTATACTTTGTGTCTGTCCTTTATGCCCATGAGCTCAATAGTTACCCACACTGGTCCCCACAACCTTACAGAATGTCCTGTCACACCACAAAGCTTCTGTATAGCTTCTGGTACTCCTTCGTGATCTAACACCTTGATGCTCACAAGGGTTTGCTGAGACGCAGAATCTATGACAAAGTTGCATCTTTGGCCATCCAGCTTTCCTGTCACATAGACACTGTGTGTGCTTGGCATTTTACACCTAGCTGTTGGGACTTTCATGATGGGGGTTGGTGAGTGTCCCTCAACACCGACCACT
>NW_013665898.1:551737-558612 GCF_000517525.1 Limulus polyphemus
TTTCTTCCTGATTCTTTTCTCGTTCTTCTTGTTTTTCTTTTTCGTCCAACAACTGCTGTAATTTCTCTTCTTGTTTCTTTTCTCGTTCTTCTTGTTTTTCTTTTTCCTCCAACAACTGCTGTAATCTCTCTTGTTTATTTTGCTGTCTAGCTGCCACTGTTGCAGGTTTTCCTGCTGTTGTCTCTCTTCTTGTTTATTTTCTCGTTCTTCTTGTTTCTTTTGCTGTTCTTGTATTGCTGCCATCAAATCTGCTAAGCTGTAGTTTGATTTGCCGCTTCTCGTTTCCATCTTCTTTTTTTTTGTCCCACTCTCTGACGCCAATTTTTTATGCCTCTGTTCGTTAGTTAATTTTCCGTAAAAATTCTTTCCGAAGAAACTTTAGCGATACAAGTCCTTTCTTAGATAAAACTGGTTTATTCTTTCTAAATACAACTTTTCAATACACTTAATTTCCACGGTCACGCTATAATTCACAACGAACATCTCACATGCTCAACAATATGTCTCTCTCTGTCCGCAGGTCAATTACACATTGTTGCCGTCACGTCCTGACCGTCTTATATGTACAAGAATACCGAAATCTAGCAACCTCCCGAGGTTTCATGAACGTTCTAGAAGTGCATGACGTGTTACAAGAGTCACGTGACCTCCGCTGTCGTAACAATATCTTCAAATACCGTATTTTAAGGTAAAATATATTTTGTTTAATTTTGTGACTTAATGTGGTATTTGTAGCCTTAATGCACCGTTATTGTCTTTTTTATATATAATTTTCTATACTTTGAACACTACTGCAGTACTTAAGCAAAAACTCACTTTAGGATTTAGTTCATCATATCTACAAACATATTGCTTATAATATAAAGAGCACTGCAGATTTTGAGGACCTAAATATCAGTTTATTGACTAACTTGTTGAAACAGTTTCTAGTTAGGTAACGTTTGTTAAACATATTTATCGTTAATACACGATATGACCAATTTGCATAATATTCAATAAAAGGGATAAACTTGTAAAGACAATCATACAATCACATTTTGTTTGTCCAATTGGTTCATACCACATGTTCACTTTGTCAACCAATGAGGATTTGCTTCATCAATATCTTAAAATAAACCGTCATTCATTTTGTAATCAACACAAATGTATTGTTTCTTATCTTAGAGAAACTGCCAATGGGATGAAATGGTTCTGGACCTAGTAAAGTAGAACTAAGAATTTGTCTTCCGTATGAAAATAAATTATCTGAAGATGACATTTATTCTCTTACTTTGGTTATCTACCAGTATAAAAGCACCTATCCAGCGAAGAGTATTGTATTCCTGAAACACAAACTATTCTGCAAATTCTAATCCAACAATTTCAGTATGGTACATCAGTGCAGAGTGGTGCAAGAGTTATACTCATGCAGCAAGTGTTATTTGGTTTCTCAGATATTCTTGTGATGAGGAAAATAACTTAAGAGACCAGCATCTATTCTCATTCCTGCAGGTCTACAGAATAAAAAACAAGAAACTACTAGTTACTTCAGAAAAAACGATTTGATTCAAACCTGACGTTTCATCTTACTTTGAGTTTGAATAAAATACTTTTTCTGAAGTGTGTCTAATCGTATTTTGTAAACCTGGTTTCAGTCCTTCAATCTTCTCAGCAAAGTTTAAAAAACTGATCATTTCGAAGTCTTATTCTATCGATTTAAATGTGGTATGATCATGATTTATTAAGTTTTTCTTAAATGTATAAAAAGAAATCGGGTAAAATTATAAAATTAATTTAGTGATCACATGACAAATATAATTAATTATAATCATGCTTCGCCAGCTTGGAAAAGGCCTTAACACCACAACAACTGTTGCTGTAACAAATGGTATTCCGACCACTACTGTGTTTATTGTGTCCCAACCAGCCTGATAAGCTTGGATTGAGCAAAATGCATCATTAACAATTTATATGTCAAACATAGTGTGGTTGAAATACTATTATTATACACACTTCTAATTCTTGGAAATCACAAAGAGACTAGATAAAGAAAGCAGTGTTATAAAAGAGCGTGTTTACAGAATTTGAAGAATTTTATATTGAACGAGTTCTTCTTCAGCTTTTCCCTTTAGTAGAGGTCATTATTCTTCACACATGTTGCTCTCATGCAATCATCTCTGTTCATTGCCAGGTCTTCTGCAATTCCTTTTTCTTCATTTCTGTAAACAATCCTTCCAACACTTTACTGGCTTTCCCCATCTTCTCTTGCTGGCTACTGGCAGCTCCAATGCTCTCCTTATTGTTTGTTATCTTCAAGTGACTAAACCATCTCAGCCTCGCTTCTACTGACTTTTCCTCGATTTTCTCATTTGTTCTCTTCTCTTCAGCGACACTCTCAACAGCCATCTTAGCATTCTCATTTCTGTTCTTGTCAACAAGCTTTTTTCTTCAGAGTCCATGTCTCTGCTCCATAGAGAATCACCAGTACAATCATAGCCTAACTTTGGTTTTCAGTGCTCTTAGTAACCTTTTGTCTCAGATGATTGGCTACTTCATTCCATATCTTTCAACCCTTCTGGATTCTATCTCTCACAGCTTTCTCCTTCCCTCCGTTACTCTGAATTGTACTTTTCAACTACCTAAAGTCTTCCACTTGCTCCTGTGATCTTGACCATCTTCTTCCTACCCATTTCACTCACCATGACTTCTGTTTTTCTGACATTCATTTTTAACACTCTTCTTTCCAAACTCTTCTGCCACACTTTAACACGCATTTGTAACTCCTTCTCACTTTCAGCTGATAGGACAAGGTTGTTGGCGAATATAAGCTCCTATAGAGGTATCTTACGGCACTCCTTACCCAAGACGTCAATGACAATGATAAACAGCAAGGATTAATGGGCGACCCCTAGTGCAGCCTAATGTTTACTTCAAACTTGTCCGCTTTTCTGTATACTGTTTTCACGATTGTCTTTGCTCCTTCATAAGTGTCTCTCACTAGTCTTATCAGCTGCTTGGGCTCTCCTCTCTCTCGGAGGCACCAGTATTCTAATTCTCGTGGCACCATTTTACATACTTTCTCCAAATCTACAAATGCACGGTACAACTTCTTGTTTCCTTCAAAGTACTTCCCCTGCAACTGTCACAGAATGAAGATTGAATCTATTGTTCCTTTCCCAGGCTGAAACCCAAACCGCATTTTCTCTATGTTTATGACTTCCCTAATTTTATTTTCTTGTACCTTTTCTTTCACTTTCAGCAGATGCTCAACTAGTTTTATTACGCTACAGTTTTCACATTTAAGAACATATTCTTTCTGCTTGTAGATGGGTATGATTAGGCTCTATTTCCATTCTGTGGGTATATAATCTACCTTCCAGATATTCTTCAACAGGGTCCATACATATTCAACTCCGCCATCCCCTAATGCCTTGATAATCTCAATTACATTCTTTGACGGACCTCCTGCCTTGCTTTTTTTAATTTTTCTGATTGCTTCTTTGAGCTCCACTCTACTGATGTCCAGTTCTGGGACTGCTATAAGTGGTGTCTCTTCCAATTATTCTGGCTCATTTTTGATGTAAAGTAGTTCCTTGTAGTACTATTTCCATCTATGTTTTACTGCCTTTTCATTCGTCAGAAGCTTCCCTTCTTTGTCCTTAATTACTTTGATCAGTGCGATATCTCTCTTTCCCATTTCATCTCGCTTGGCTATTCTGCATACCTTCTTCTCCCATTCTGGTGTCATCATGTTGTTATAACAATTTTTAATTGCATTGTTCTTTACCACTGATATTGCCTTCTTTGCCTCCTTTTTTGCTTTATTGTATGCCATTTTTGAATAGTAGACCTTTTTTATCTGCCATTTTTGAAGGCTTCTTTCTTTCCCGTGATGGTTTGCTGTACTTTTTGTGTTTCACCACCATGCTTCCTTCTTTTCGGGTCCATGTTCTTTTGTTTTAGTGCTAATGTTTTCTGCCTTTTGAATCAGACCCTTCTTGTGTTCTTTCCAGTAACTATCTACATTTCCGACAGTCTTTTAGTCCTCCTGCATCTTTGGTTTCCCTGCCTCTCTGTACTTCTCTTGATTTTATTCTCCAAGGCTTTCGTGCTTTAATCTTCTCAGTTCTTTTCCTATTTTTCCTTCTTCTTGTTCCTATTATTCCACATCTACATTATCAACATTCTATACTGGTATGTTAATGCTCCTCTTGATATCACATTTACGTTCCATACATTTTTTTCTGTTCCTTCTTCGGACTAGGATGTAGTCTACCTGCATCTTGTTCTGGTCGCTCTTGTATGTGATGAAGTGCTCCTTTCTCTTTAGGAACCAGGCGGAGAGTAACAAAGCACTCCATTATTCCAATAGAAAACATGTATTTTATTTGTTTTCTCCAGAAACTTGCATTTACCAGATTTATTTTAGTAACTTATTAAAAATATTTTATACAGGCGCTAATATTTATGAGGTTATATGAAAAAAATTGGCATTGGGAAGAATACCTCCCCAACATGTGTCACAGGGGGTATCACTGTGCAACCATTATGTATATGCGGCATACACAAATGTCTCAGTGGTTTGATGTTTAACTTTAAAAACTAGTCCAAAATATTTGGATATTGTCTATTTGTTTGTTTGTAACCGGGTTTCGATACCAGTGGTGGGCAGAGCACAGATAGCCCATTGTGTAGCTTTGTGCTTAAATTTTAGAGTTGTAACTCCGCAGACATACCGCTGTGCCACTGGGGGGCCGTTGTTTGTCAACTTACTATTATGTAATTTTAAATTACATTAGTTTTCACTTGTTACTTAATTTGATATATTTACGATTATTGCCGTTCTAAGTCTTCTTCTTCTTATTATTATTATTACTGAGCTTTCTTTGTACTTAAACAGTAACATGGGTCATAGCAATTTATCTCAAATTCTTTCTCGTACGTAATTTTTTGGTGGTGGAAGAACCAGGAGTATTCGAGGATTAAACAATCCTCTTTCCCCACAAACGCGATAATTAGTTTAATGAGCTAACTGAAAAAAAAAAGTTTGTAAACACACACAGATATATATGCATATACACGCAAAATAAATCAGTGCAAGAGGAAGGAAGGAGAGGCAGAAGCAAAGACGAGGCTATTAGTGAATCTTGACAAATCTGTTAACAAATATTACCTTCTCAGGGTGGACTGGGTTTTGTAAATCCAATGCCCTAAAATCAAATTTTGGTGTATTTGTGTATGGAGGGGAAGGGGGGGGGGCAGAAGAACGACGAGAAAATCATCTTTCACTGGCCAGGTGCTGAAAAACTATCCGGACAGTGGCCAAGATGTTACCTGAAGATTATGAAGAAAAAACCTAAAAAGGTAGAAATTGAAAAGACAAACATACAAAATTAGAGATTGATTGTAATTGTTGTGCTTAGATTTGGAAATCTGTGAAGCTATAGTAAGCGGAGAAGTTGCCCAAAAAGTTTGTTAGCACATCAAAGAGTGTTAAGTAGTCTTTGCGTGATACATTGCCGTGGGCTGCTTTGGTGATCTTTTTTTCAAATATGTTCTCTAGGGTCGGGTGGAAGGCTTCTGGTGGAGCATCTATCCACTTGTTGACATAGTCGGTAGCTTCTTCTTCTTTCTCTTTGGAATCCATGTCTACTTGTATGTGTTTGGTAACTGTCTGCATTGATGGAGTGCACTAACCTCCTGATAGGAGGGACGAAGATAGTTGCAGTTTGGGCTTCTGACTGGCTGGCTTGTTCTAAATCTTTAGTGGTGGTTTCACATCTGGATTGAGATTGTAGAGCCAGTGAAGTCTTGCTTACCTGTTGTTGTCTGGAAAGAAGTGGTCTGTGAAAGTAGGTGTTTTTCTCGCTGTGAGGGTTTTCGGCCCTGAAATGGAAAATATAACCAGAAACAACCATTACTGAGAGTGAATTCAACCGTCTTTGTAGATGTTATCATGCCTTTCACGAACTTGGCTAGCAGATTTTTCTGGATCTGATTCTATGGACAGCATGGATTATGTCATTGGTGTTGGTTTTCAAAGACTGCTATATTTTCTGAGTAGTGATGGAAAGGTGCACATTCCTACAAAAAAAAAAAAAAAAAAAAACAAGTAAAGAGACTGGTTATACTCCATGAAGGTCGACATTTGATAAAAAGATAGGAAATTCTACGGTGAGCATAAATATTCCCAGTTGTCATCTTGGTGTTGATTCAGACTTTGGGTGGTGAAGTCGTATGTTTGGCGCAATGAATAGTCAGTAATCAAGGGTGAGATAATAGCCAACGTATGCTCGATGGTTCATTGGATCGACTGGTACCCTGCTCCATGATGGAGTTAAATTGAAATGAATGCATCTTGAATCTCTCTGGGTGACCTTTTCGTCTCGTTGCATTGGTAGAACTCCAAAATTAAAAAATGAAAATGTCAAGCTCCTTTCAAACTACACTGTCAGACCTGTTTAATATGCTTTCATTGGTCACAAAACGTTTATATGGAGGATTAGAGGAATTTTGCTTCTACAAGTTGATCTTGATGCTACATTGTTTAAAGATTATTAAAACAACCATAGTATTAGGTCGTCAAGAAATTAATGTCGCTTTTTTAGATGAAAAAAAAAAACCGAACAACATATATATATATATCAAAACATTTATTAAATGAAATAGGCTCCATTCTTATCGAT
The DNA here is from genome assembly GCF_000517525.1 of Limulus polyphemus. Classification (NCBI taxonomy): domain Eukaryota; kingdom Metazoa; phylum Arthropoda; class Merostomata; order Xiphosura; family Limulidae; genus Limulus; species Limulus polyphemus. Next base: position 558,403 of record NW_013665898.1, read on the forward strand.
GATGTATTTCCATCTTACAATCAGGTTGTTAATGCCCTGATTAAAAAAATCACCTGACTTTGAAGCAAAAAACATGTCGATGTCCTCTTTAACACCTTCCAGATTTGCATCTGTTTTCCAATTAATATGGTGTTGCAGCGAACGAAAAAGATGGTGCTACCATATCTGGAGGATATGATTGGTGAGGGAGAACTTCCCAACCCAACTCCA
>NW_013665898.1:559510-565690 GCF_000517525.1 Limulus polyphemus
AAGTTCGTCAGACATGCCGCTGTGCCACTGGAGGGCTGGATATTGTCATAACATTGATTTGCTCCACAAAGGATTTCTAAGCATTGTAGTCAAGATATAGAGGGCATTTTCTAAATATAATTCTTTATCATGAACGAGTTAATATCACAGAAACAATGTAATCTTACTTTGTGAGAATAAACGACAGGTATCTAGCTGACCGTAACCTTCAGAACCTGAAACGATTAATAGCCTATCACATTATAAAAATAATCTTCCCGAATAAAACTCCGGTTCTGATTGTCGCAGCATATCAGTGTAGAAAAACAACAACAAAGGTGCTGATACAGAATAAATATGTCCATGCAACTTGAAACAATGTTATCTCATAAATTAAGTATGACAAACAGAAGCTTTGGATGTCAGTAACAATAGTAATATAAGGTTTATGTAGAAGACTGTCCATATTTATTTTGATTTTATCAACTTCATTTTACAAACTAATCAATTCCTAAATACCGTCTTGAGAGAAAACAAGTAATAATTTCAAATGCTGTAAAAATTGCTATCAACATAATAAACCCCATCAGAAGTTACACAAGTCTCAATAGATGTGAAACATATTTGCTCATATTGGAAGATTTGATAGCTGGGTACTACAGTTTTCTCCCTTGTTTATTGTAAACAAAAACAACACAAAAATATCACAGACACATATATATATATCAAATAAATACGTTTACATGTCATATTTTAAATAGAGGCATTAGTATATGAAATTCCATTAAATAATTTGCCCTCAAAAGCCATATAAAATTTTCAGAAGTAATTTTACTAGATATATAGCATATCGAATGAAACCTACGAAGAAGTGAATATTACATATCAGCATAAAAATGAGCGCTACAATGTGATGCAGTTTATAGAAAACCTTCTAAACCTCATGAGCATTTAGACACAGAAAAAAATAAATGGACAACACTTTTAGCATCATCACAATTAGGACAATTCAAAGAAACAAAACCGGGTGGTATTATTTTTTTAAATTGAGTTGTCATTGAGAATATCTCACACGCCATCTTCCGGTTACAATGAAAACTCTCGGATAGTAAGTAATTTAATAAATAACGTTACATCTACAGCTGGGTTCCATTTCATGATGTACAAAAGCCACAGTCTACTGAGCGACTATCTTGGAAACTAATTTATTGTGAAGGAGTTAAATTTGCATAAAACAGCTAAAAAATACTCACATAGTAATTTGACGACACAATATAGTTAACCAAATTTGAATAGAAAGTAGGAAGATAAAGAAATTTTGGAAGTGCGTTAGAATGGAATTAAGGACATTGTTTGTTTGTTTTGAATTTTCGCGCAAAGCTACGCGAGAGCTATCTGCGCTACCCGTCCCTAATTTAGCAGTGTAAGACTAGTGGGAAGGCAACTAGTCATCACCACCCACCGGCGCATTATAACGCTCCCACGGCTGAAAAGGCCAGCATGTTTGGTGTGACGGGGATTCGAACGCGCGACCCTCAGATTGCGAGTCGAGCGCCCTGACCACCTGGCCATGCCGGGCTCAGGACATTATTGCTGAAAGCTTAAACCAAAAATTTTCAAATTATTTCCCAGTAGTATGAAAAGTGTGTAACATGTCTACAACCTGTTATGGCAAAAAACAAACAAAAAACTATAGTTTCTAAACGACATTACCAGCTCCCAAACATCCTTGTAATAAATCGTTATATAATAACTCGATATTCCTGTGCTTTGAATTTAAATAATCTTGAAACTTTTTGACATGGTTTTGCTTTCAGAATACAATAAAAGTGTCATTAACGTATCTCTTATAAACTAAAGGTTTAAATTCGGACGGACGTGACTGTAATCAATTGGTTTCGTGAAGAGACAAGAAAAAATTGGCTAGTATGGCTACATCATCAATTTTATCATATGTCTTATTATCAAACACAAAATGAGATTCTTTGTGTATGTATGACATTGTATTATTACCATTTGATAATCTAAAATTAGGATGGTTAGTTCGTCGTAAGATCAAATGGACCAGAAGGCCTTGGCAACCCTTACTTTTACTGCTCAGAGTTTGAGATTATAATTTCTCAGTTAACACATCGTAGAATAGCTGGTGTAATATGTAATGCATCGACAGTTTGCCCAGTGAAGATGATAGTTAAGTGTTCCAAAAATACAGCTATCAAGCGACTTTTCTGGGACAAAATGGGGGAGGCATTTCGTGAAACTCGCTCACATGATGTAGTAAAGTAACGAGAGCTTCACAGGAATACCACATAACCTTTGATAGGTCTTTGTTACCAAGACACCCAAAAAAAGAAAATATAGATCTTCTCCAAAGTTAGTGGGAAAGTTGTGTTTTGTTTCAGTGTATATTGATATATATACTATAGTAGCGGCACAAATAATTAACTCTAACTTAATCAAAATCTTAGTTGAACCAAACTCAGTCTCAGATCATTTTGTAGTGTCTAAAATGAAAAAAATGTTTGAGTTTGAAGGCTCACAGATGGTTTCTGACAGTAGCTTCAAAAGTAACCCAAGATGGTTAGTCTATATGTGTGATATACGTGTCCATGGTTGCACATTTTAAGTCATAGATGAGAAAATTATTATATTATTACAGCCAATCACACTTAAAATTGTCATCAGAAAAATGCATTCTTATATGCAAGCAAATTCAGTTTCTTGATCACGTAGTTCATAGAGATGGAATGTTCATTAATTGAACAAAGATTGCAGCATTCAAGGACTGGCCACAATCTTCTGATAAACAATATATTCATAGATTTCTAGGATTCACATCATGGTTAGTTTCTTCAAGATAGCCACACTTTTCTCATTGTGCTGGAAGACATTGATATTCCTTATCTAGCTGCTTATGAGGATTCAGACAGGAAGCATCAGTAGAGAAGCAGTCTATCTGCTCTGGTCATTAGTCAAGACACCGACGACGACCTTTTAATCATTATGGCTAGGATTAACTGCTTGACTAGCATTCCTGAATTCTGAGTTATCAAGTGGTGCTTCGTGGTAGAATGTTACACTGTTTGAAAGCAACTTGTTATTTTACAATTAAGATAGTTGGGGGGTTATAAAATAACCAAGTGATTGCCCTTAATTTATAAGTTATCGAGTGATATTTGGTAGAAAGTTTCTTGATACGTGGCTAAGACAACTGAGATTATTACATGAAAATCCTGGGAAAATGTACAGTTTAATTCAACTGTTAGTGATAACTTGGGATTCTGACAAAAAAAGCTGAAAGACATTCCAATCCTTGCTTTCTGAGCACTCACATATCTTGGTGGATGTTTGGCTTTACATACTTCCTGAGTTAACTTGCAAACTTTAGCAGATTAAGCATGTCTTTGTGTTGCGCAACTCTGCGACATTGATGGCACCTAATGGTCTGTTTACTATATACCAGTCTTTCTGAAGTTACTATAGACATCATGGAGCCATTAAAAGGTAACATCATGTATAAAAAATTACACTGTATATATATGTGATGCAGAAATTGAAGTCTGTGTGAAGTGCACACGTGTTTTTTTCACTTTGTATTAAACAGTTTGTATGTACATTATGAATGTGATATATACAATAATGCGATTTATTCAGACTACTAAAAAATTTTAGCTTGAAATATAGATATATATTTGGTATTCTGTGAAGTTTTATTACAGGGAAAGGATATTTCAGGTTTGGACATAAACTGAAATATGCACAACTATGTGATTTTAGCTGAAGGACAGACAAGAATTAGTAAAGAATTTACACCACAAGAACTTAACATGTGTTACACCCATTGTTTTTGTTAGTGTAAAAGAAGGAATATCTTACAGTTTTTGTAAATGAGATGGTCATGGGTTATGCGAAGTCGTTGCTTGATTACTCGTTCATTCGAAATTAAATACAAACATGGTATAATTATTGTTCTTCAGCAGCTTTGATTGGGAAATACGTTGGATTGGTATTTGTCAAAAAATTTCAGATTTAATGCTATTAATGAAGGGTTCGTCACATTATTATTTCTGAACAAGGTAGTTTAATTTAAGGATTTTATATTAAATATATTTGGTTGCAGAGTTGTAAGATACGTTTTGTGTGCAATACACGAATGTAATTCTGTACACATTTGTGTAATTAGACTTGATTTTACTTATTCATTCATATTACACTTACTTTGTATGAGAAGGCAGATTGGAGTTTGTAGCATATATTTACAAATCATTTGACTTTATTTCAGATGCCAGTGTATTATTAAAGTTTTAACCTCTTCCTCATTTGATTCGGGCTCTGTCTTCATGTCAACCAGACAATGGTGGAAGAGTTCGCGTGGATCTGGATAGCTGAAATGATCAATTTCTCTCCAGTTTTGTATTACAATTTTTGTAACTTTATTGGTACTTTCTTTTCTTTTGATTCATCGATGTTTTAATGTTGTTTTTTCTTCCTAAAAGATATTCTAATTTTGTGCATCTAGTATTCAATTTTTGTTCTCTATTTTTACTAAACTTTCAGTGATTTAACGCTATGTGTAAAGTAGTATTTTTACATTTTGTTTAATTTGAATTATGATTTTATTGTATTTCTTTCTTGAAGTTGTACTTTATCACAGTGATTTTGTACAGTAACTGGTGTTTTAGTTTGATTTTTCCATTATGAAATTTTCGTTACACAGTTTGGTTTCTAGTTGCATTTAAATTTATTTATTTCAGTCATATTGTAAGTTTGACTTTGATTTATTTGTTGTTAAGCACAAAGTTACACAATGGGTTATCAATACTCTGCTCACCACCGGTATAGAAAACCGGTTTTTAGTGTTATAAGCCTCCATATTATATACCGCTAAGCCACGGGGGAAAATGTGATTTTTTCCATTTTATACTAGGGAACATTCTTATTTTATCTGTTTTTGTTTGGTATGAATTTTGCTCAAAGCTACACGAGGGTATAACTGCTTCCGTCCCTAATTTAGCAGTGGAAGACTAGAGGAAAGGCAGCTAGTCATCACCACCCACCGCCAACTCTTGGGCTACTCTTTTATTAACGAATAATGGGCTTGACCGCCACATTATAACGCCCCCATGGCTGGTTTGGGATGACGGGGATTCGAACCCATTGGCTCAGCAGTAAGTCAACAGACTTAGGACGCTAAAAATCAGGTTTCAATACCCGTGGTGAGCAAAACACAGATAGACCATTGTGCAGTTTTATGCTTAACAATAACCAATTTCTTCCACAGAATATTTTAATTTTTCTTCTTGCTCTGACACTTCTAACAAATAATTTGAATTTATTGGATGTTGACTTCAAGATCTGGTATTTTTTCCTATAACTAGTAATAATATTACTCATGTTTATAGTAGATTGTAATGAATTGACAAAGTTTCAACATAATTAGTAAAGAGTAAAATTTTTACAAGAAAGTTATCATCTTAAAAAAAAAGAAAAATATGTTCATTTAAAAACCCAAAGCTTTTAATTGAAAATATGCGCCCATGCGAGAGTCATTAACTGTATATAATAATATCACTGGAATTGGATGGAAACGTTCTGTGATGGTACACATGAGAATACAAACATCCTGTAACAAAGTGAGAAAATGTTGGGCAATTAGGTTCAAGGGTAAGAAAAATAGATGGAAAAATATCCTAATGATAACGGTAAGAGTAAGAAAGCTGGTGATATATAAAAAATATTCGTATGGTTGTGGACCATTTGCTTGTGTGTTATAAATAACAGAAATATTGTAGTAAGTTATATTCTGGAAAAAAATAATAAAAATGTTTTTATACTTATTACAATCTATGCATATCAGAAATTATTCGTGATATATATACATATTGTATAAACTAAGGAATGTGAGTTGGAAAAAATAAACTTATAACCAAGTACAAGTTAATGACCCCAGCCAATGATAGCAAGTCTATGCTATGTTCTTTCACTTGTTACAAATGTGGCTCAAATTATATTCCTGTTATTCCTAATTTGCCTCCCAGTGGCACAGCGGTATGTCTGCGGACTTACAACGCTAGAAACCGGGTTTCGATACCAGTGGTGGGCAGAGCACAGATAGCCCATTGTGTAGCTTTGTGCATAGCTACAAACAAACAACAACAACTATATCGTTGAATATTAGGCATCTATTTTAATAATATTCAG
>NW_013665898.1:566640-612422 GCF_000517525.1 Limulus polyphemus
GTGGGCAGAGCACAGATAGCCCATTGTGTAGCTTTGTGCATAGCTACAAACAAACAAAAAATTATTCCTAATTTCATATAGTACAAGACGAAAACAAAACACTCTATCAGTTGGCCCAATCCACACACACGGGATAAAAAAAAACGTTGTATGCTTCAATAGAATTATTATAGACATATCTCATTCTTTTACCAAGTTTTAAAACACTAATCTTTTCGCCTATATACAGCTAATATAATGTGGTTGACATATTATTTTATCCTCTTCTTTACTTTCACTCGAAAGTTCTTATTTTTAATTTTAGATCTCTACCTATTTACAGCTTCCTCTGAGCTGAGGTAAAAACTTGATCTTATGGACATTCTGACCTAAGCCTATGAGGCAATGAGCAAACTTTTATACTTTCTCCATTTTTGGTAAAGCGAAAAAATGCATTTCCTTTAACCACTTGAAATGTTTTGATTTTATGCTAAGATCACAAAAAAACTTTCCTAATTACAAAAGTATACAAAATAAATATTAATTTAAAGAAATATCAAATATTCAATATTTTATTTGTTGTCAAATAGAAAGCTGCACAATAGGTTGTATGTGCTATGACCACCACAGGAATCAAACACAAACTTTAGGTTCTAAGCCCTCAAGCTTATGTTTGTTTGTTTGTTTAGAATCAAGCACAAAGCTACACAATGGGCTATCTGTGCTCTGCCCACCACGGGTATCGAAACCCGGTTTCTAGCGTTGTAAGTCCACAGACATACCGCTGTGCCACTGGGGGGGCTCTCAAGCTTATGACTGAACTAATCATGAGAGATGTTATCCATATTGCTGGCGGTACCGTTTACTCTTACTTTAGTTATCTAAAGAGTTGACACATTCTCGCGAGATTGAGAGTTGAATCGTATCCGAGAGAAAATCATAGCTTGCGAATTTCGCTGCCTTTCAGAAGTTTGTATAACAAGATTGTGTGTGTTGTGTGGAAGGGGGGGGATACATGGCATTAATCTCGAAGAAAATACATGAGTATTTTTCAACGAATGATGAGGTCATTTTTCTGCCTAAACCCAAGGGTTTGTCATAATCTTCCTTATGATCAAGAAAGTTTGGAATTTGATTTAACTTTGAATCTCGCTTGGACTGATAACCATGCGGGTAGCCAAGGTGAGAGAAAACGGTACTATCAGCATTGCCGATAGAAACTATTTCGAGATAAAACTGTTCCCCCCCCCCCATGTGTTTTGTAAAATGAAAGATATTAGTTAAAGTCTGATTATTTGTGTTAGACACGCCTCATATTTTATTTAGTATATTATTTTTCGTTTTATAACAATAAACTATTACTAATTATTGTCTGATTCAATAATTCACTTAATTTGTTATTTATTATTTTCTATCTTCATAGGCCTTAGTTGTTTGCTGTACTGTCTTGCTAGCAGATTCTACAACTGACTATTTCGTTGTAGTTTCTCTCAGATATCAGGCTCTTCTAAGGTTACTCATTTGAGACCGTTTAATGGGTTTTCATTGGCCACAGGAAGTTGTTAGGAAGGAGTGTTATATCTTTAACTTAAGTTCCTCAAAGAAGATTAAATCTATGACAATACATAAAGCAAACTACTGCTACTGTTTATGTGTCCTGGAAGTAATGTATACTCTGTACTTTAATGTTGTGTTCATGAACAGTATTGATTGTAATGTTTAATATGTATATATATATTTTTATTCTATTATTATTATATTATTATTGTAGAGAATATTTTGCAATATTATTTTAGTATATGAATTTCGGACTAAGCTAACCGAGGTTTGTAAGATATTATTGGGTATCGGGCCGAATATATCACGAATAGCGAGTGTACCTAACTATTATAATAATTTTAAGTAAGAACGTAGTAACAATATATATAATTAACTACACTCATTACTTGGTTGACTCTTATTTTTGATTTAAGTAGGTAAGTTAATCACTATCGGCATTGCCAGTAGTGTGGATAGTCTCGGTTGGATTAACGCAAATTTAGGAGTTTTTCTCATCCAATTTATAAGAACTTCAGTGACTACTAATCAGGGAGATTTGTGCCAATATTTGAAACAGTTGTAGGTTTTGAAAATTGACATAGATATAGAGTGTAGAACATGGCCCAAATAATATTTTCAGAAGTGGAGCTACCGAGAAAAAGTCCTACGTCAGTCTTGGCAGCCATTTTAAATATCTGATGTAGTGAAAATATGGTCAACAGATGGCATTAGTGTTGTAACAATGTTATTCCTCTTTGTAAGTGTCACTGATTGTTGTAATGTCAATTTTGTCTATTGTTTTATAATTTCGCTTGTTTTTTTTTAGTTCGATAATTCAATAAGTCAGCAGCACTGGCAGCTATTTAATAAATGACTGCCAAAGATTTTCGACATAAGGAGTTTTGCATTATGTCGTAATTAAATGAACTCTGAAGTAGAAAGAGATAAGTGTAGAAATAATTAACAAAACATAGTGATGCAAAAGGTAAGTGTATAAGTAATTATTATTAACAAGAGATAGCGATACAAGAGGTAAGCATAGTGATCATTAGGAAAGCATAGCGATACAACATGTAAGTGTAGTAATTAGTAAAAAAAGTATAGGTACTACATGTCACAATTTTGTCCACCACACTGGCACAATGCAATGCAAGGCTGCTTTCTTGCATTAACATCGTTCTGTTCATCCTTTCATGCAGCCACAATGAAGTAGCTCTTTCGATGAAATGTTGACCTCAAGCAGGGTGGTCCACATGGGTTTCAAATTGTGGGATTCAACCCATCCCCAGTGAATGGTATGTCAAGAACAACTTTGAATGCATTACCCCAGTAGTGCCCATCTTGATATACAGCCCTCTTAATGTGCTGCACCAGGTCTGCTCTGGCCGGTGGAACAGCATCCATGGCTCATCTTTTGATCATGAACAATTCTTTTCGAGCCTTGTCTATGTTCACGATACTGCTGGTGCGGCCATAGAGCAGGATGGTGAACCATTCCAGCACAGCTACATTTTCATTGGTTATTTGTTCTGGTCCTGTAGACAGAGAAAAGAAAACTTGCATCACTTCCTCATATGCCTTCCAGGTGTTGCAGGCTGTCTTCTTTCCTCTTGTATCGAACGATGGTACTGTGTCAAACCCAGTGTAAGTATGGAATAATGACAAAGCCTGAGACTTCTAGGGACCAAGGGGTGCAGCAATCTTGTGAGTAGGTATGTATCTAAAGTACTGACTTCTACCAATTGCCACCCACAGCTCCCGGATGTCGATCTTGGCTGCTGTTGATACAGCCAAGACGACCACGTCTGTGTCCACTGTATTCTGAAGAACCTTCTGGAAACCCCCATTGACTGCATCTGTCAAATGCAGGATCATTTACGTATCATGGTTGCAAAGAGCTAGGCGACTAGTGTTCCATGGTGGTATACACAGTACCTCCGAACCACGTGTGGTGACTACCTGCTTGTTGGTTATCAAATGTGTTATGTGATTTGTCAAGAAGGCAAACAACTCCACCTTGTTTTCACCATTTTGTAGAATCTGTTGCTAGTTTCCTGGCAGATTGATGGATGCATCGACTCTCCTCCTGATACTGTTCCCATGCTTGCTTCTGGTCTGAGACTTTATGCTGTTATCACGGTACCGGTCCCAGATCATGTCCACTCGACTGGCATTATACAGCTGATCTTGATTGTTTGGCAAGAAGACCTTCAATGCATAGTCACCAAAAGCTTGACAGCAAAAGGTTCGAAGAAGTTGACCACTACAGTGCACAGCTTTCCAGACATCCCAAGAGGTCAGATTTGGTTCCTAGTCTTAGCTTCTCTAGCTGACGTGTAAATGTGTAAACCTGCAGATGATACTAAGAGTTTAAATAGTATTATACTGAGAACACAAGCCGTGTTTTTGACCTACTACTCATTATAAAGATAATTTCAACATTCGTTAAAATATCAAAGGGGTGATTCCTTAATGTCATGGCCAGGTGGTTAGGGAGCTCGACTCGCAATCTGCGGATTCGAATCCCCGTCCCACCAAACGTGCTTGCCCTTTCAGCCGTGGGTGCGTTATAATGTGACGATCAATCCCACTATTCGTTGATAAAAGAGTAGCCCAAGAGTTGGCGGTGGGTGGTGATGACTAGCTGCCTTCCCTCCAGTCTTACACTGCTAAATTAGGGACGGCTAGCACAGATAGCCCTCGCGTAGCTTTACGCGAAATTCAAAACAAACAAACAAATCGTTAAAATATCAATTAAAAATATTTGTATGAAGTAACGAATGACAATATTGGGGTCTTGATAGTAAATTATAATAATTCCTATTTGATACTTTTGGATATAGCTGGGTTTATAATATTAGGACGTATGCTAACATTTTTATAGAAGGTTTTGATGAAAAACACAGTAAAATGACCTAAAGACTTTACTGCTGCTGCTGCACATATACTAGATCCATTTTTCATCCAAGTTTTTATTGACGGACATTATTTTCTTGAGGTGAAGGTCATTAAAGGTGTTGAAGGAAATTTTTTATGAAAACCGCAGATACATAAAAACATTTTTCCCTACTAGCTGTCCTCCATCACATTGCACTGTATGGCCCTTTGGATGCATTTACTCTCACGATTCTTGTTAAGCACAAAGCTATAGAATGGGCTATCTGTGCTGTGCCCACCATGGGTATCGAAATCTGGGTTATAATGTTATAAGCCTTCAGCCTTACTGCTGAGCTACTACGATTCTACTTTTGATATAAGATGTAAATAACTCGAACTACAACACATTGGAAGCGGCTATTAACGTCAAATTAATAAAATACAAATAGCTAGTGCAAACTGTCCTATAGTTGAACTGTTACATTCGAGTACATCCTTTACCTTATCTAATTTCACCACCACTTTCCAAGATATAACGAGATTTTCTACCAAGCTTTACCATTCTAAGAAAGTTAGAAACAAGTGGCGGATTTCTCTCAATCGTTTCAAACGTTTAAATAACAATTTTCCTCGATTAAAGAAAGTCAGGCTAAAACTTTATAACACACCCATTACCTTCACGAACAAAATTAAGTTTCTTGGTATTCCATTCAATAATCAATTCACTTGGAATTCATGCTTTAGTGAAAATCTACAAAAAATTAACTACCTCCGACGTGTCCCCCAGTATCTCAGCGGTAAGTCTCTGGACTTATGACGCTAAAATTCGGGTTTCGATCTCGTGGTGATTACAACATAAATAGCACTTTGTGTAGTAGCTTTGTGCTTAACAACAAACAGATAAACCTCCGACGTACAGGAAATCGTGCTCACAGCTGAAAAAATTCTACTCTTATCTATCTACAAAGTCTTAGTTAGCTACTAATAGAATACGACTGTATGAGAACGTGTAACATGTTGGATAAAACCTTCCTTAAACTACAAACACTTTAAATCTGCGTATTACGTATAGCTCTTCACCTCTTATACTCATACTCGTACATGCTACACGGATAGTGTTTCGACCTTCCAAACGGTTATAAACAGATTTCTCAAGCTAGTTTGCACATTTTACAAGAAATCACAAAACAGAAATCATCTCTTAGCACAATATTCTAATACGGCAGCCACCTCCTGTTTAGTAAAAATATTTCAAATTAAATAAAAATCGTGGCAAGAATTTTGTTATAAAAAATCCACCGAGATGAAACCTCGGGGTTTACTAGGGGTAATCAGAATCTCCTGCTTCTCTTCGCCCCACTTGTGATGGTGGTGTGGGCTGTACATGGATTCCAGTGCGTTGAGTTTGATAGAAGATATTATGTTGATATGATATTTTTGAATATGTTTGAAGCCATGAAGAGTTGAGACAAAGCCAAAAAGAGGGAAAAATCGAGACTCAACAAATTCAGACGGCTCATGTAGGACAGAGGGTCCTTCAGGGCGGCGGGGATCTATAAATCCAATACCGGAGAAATTTGCTGTGGGGGAAAACGGTAGTGCCCCGAGTAAACCCACTTTCACGGACGTAGAAGGGAGTGTGTGGTTGAAGAGGCAAAGGCTAGTCTTTCAGGATGTAGCTATGTTCAGGAGGATCTTAAACTCGGAAATTCACTGTCATAGTCTTCGTCTTCGCTGTGTACAGGATAGGTTGGGTTGAGTAGATCGAAATTGGGTGAAAAATGAACCCTGGGTCTGGAGGCGCGGGCTTGGAGTCGTTGAAGCAAGCAACCGGCAGATGGAAAGTTATAGAGTGGATGAGGTAGTGGTTGGGATTGTGTTGATTTTCTTCTTTTAATTGGCTTGACCTGAGTGGATTGGGTGGTGAAACTGATGAAGTCTGTTCATGTAGACACTTCTTTGACACCAAGGAAGTCTACCTGAGTGGCTTGATCCTTGGTGGAAGAATCTCGAGTGGATTGGTTGATTGTCGGTAACATGATGTGTGATGGCACTTCGGTTAGGTGGGTGAATGAAAAGATGGACGTCGTCTGGATCTGTAAGGTTTTTCAGCTTTAAAGTGGAAAGAGTAGGAGTAACATCCGTGGTACAGGATTGGGCCCGCTGTTGGTTTGTGAGGTGTGCTGATGTTTATAAAATGCATGGTTGAGCCGGCTAAACGAGAGCTTATCCGGTGTACTGCGTGAAGCTTTGTCTTGGAGGATTGTTCAAAAGTGTGCTGAGTTTCTTCTGGAGTAATGGAGAGGTCGACGCATCTGAGAAAAACAGCATAGAGGTGTGATTTACTTTTGGGGGTTGAGCAGGTCACATAGGGGAGGGAATTCCAGGGGCTGTACAGAAAAGTGAAGTCAGCATGGCTTAGGGGCTGGGAAAAAACTCCACTTCGTCGTTGGATTCTTGTTTTCACGAGATCGATTGAAACATCGGGTTTGTAGTGGTCGATAAATGCGCTATTTGTCTCGGGGAGAAGTCGCGGGGTAGTCCATCAAGGTGACCGGTGATACCGGCAACGTCGCAGGGAATACAAAAGGCTTGGAGCAGTAAAAAAGTATTTGTATATATAGCTATTTATATATATACTTTTTTTATCGCGTTATACTCTTATACTAAGAGCGGGACAAGGGAAATTTGTTAATTTTCGAAGACCCCGGGTATTAAATCCAGAATCCCTACGGATAGGAAACGAAAAATCCATCTGTTTCTGAATAGTTCAACAGCGACGGACACGACTTGGAAAATCTACTTGTTTTGGACTACAAATTGTTAAAGTAACTTGTCAGGACAGTATTATTTGGGAGGCTGTATAGATGGTATTCTGTTTGTTTTTCTCTTAACTCAAAGACACACAATAAACTATATGCTCTCTGTCTACCGTCGCAATTCGAACCCCGAATTTTAGCGTTATATGTCCGCAAACTTACCGCTTATCCATCGGGGTACGCTAGATAATATCATTAAAGAGTTTAATACAAGAATTCACCTACTTCCTGTTGTAACATTCCACAGAAACTAAACTTTCTGGCTTAATTTCTTACATTTCCACTATTACTTAAGTAAATTTCCTTAATCTGTTCTTCAAATATAAAAATAATACCTTGCGCAGCTTAATTGAAATTATAGAAATAAAACCTTTTTCACATCAAGTTTTTTTTTTTATTTTTTTTTAGTTCTTCAATGGGACACTCAACGTTTCTCTTTACAGCTTTTTCAGGAGTGTTTAACTAAAATACAAACCTGAATGAGAGTACAAAACTTCAGTTGGTTTAAATAAGAAATTCTAATAAATTTGACTTTTTATCGTGCGTTTGAAATTATAAGTAGTAAAGATTATTGTTGAAAAAACTATATTTTTAAAATTATAGCTTGTTATCTATAGTAACTAAAAATTCCTATCCACAAGCAACAAAAGTTAAGATAAACGATAATAATACATTACAAATTTCATCCTTTGCCCCTTTTCATCTGTGATCATAGTTGTTAGATGAGAAGACCTTTAAATGTTCTATCAATGTATCTAGTAGTTTTCATAAGGATTTCTACAGAGAACGGCAGCTTCATACCAGGTCATATTTAGAAAAATAAACACACACAATCTGAGTTGCTTGTTAAAGTTACAGAACGACCAAGTCCAACTCTCAGAAGCTAACTTTCAAAATTCTAATACACCACCATTCAGTGTAACGAAACCAACTATCTTACAAAAACGTGTTTACAAATCTAAATATAGGTGTCTCACTACCTATATCATTTACGAACCTATATGTAACATCTACTATCATACAAACATTGGTGAAACCGGAAGAACCCTACACACAATTATAGGAAACAAAACCCTGAGAATCTTTATAAACTACAATGTGAGAGAAGCAAGGTTGCAGATCGTTTTTTAACCCTTCATGGCCAAGAAACTTCTGGCATGAACCGACCATTCTCTATACAAATACGACAAATATGAAAACGTTACCGAATACGATAATAAAAATTTTAAGGTTCTTCTCATTCCAACAACTGAGACCACAGATGAAGAGAGACAACGGATGACACTTATATTATTATTAATTAGCTTCACCTTTGTTACTTCAATCAGTATACTTGCTAGAGATTTTGGGCTACTATAAATACCATGTCATACTTCCAACATTAAGTCTTACTACGTATAATGTCAAACGCAAAGTTGTAACTCATGCTACAGAGTTGATTAGGATCTCTTATGTAAACCAAACGAAGTTTCGTATTGCCAATTACAGTCTGTGTTCTTGTGAAACGCTCGTGAAGAAGCTGAAAGCGAAACGCTGAGTGTTCATTTAAGTGGAACAAAAAAAAAAGAAGAGTTATCATGTCATTTACTTTTAGTGTTAATAAATATTTTATACCCCCGATATGCATTACAGAAATTAATTAATTTTATATCATTTTCTCACTTCCTCTTACATATTACAAACTGTATAAACGTACCTTGAACAAGACTCCATTGCATATATTACATATCACAATTTAATGTTTATCTTTTAATAAAGTTTCAATCTATCTATTTAAAGAGCCAAGTTCTTTATTTCTTTATTTTATTAGCTACAAAGTGGCATATATTATTTGTGATGTAATGTTGCATATATTGGTATATATAACATTCCATAATTTTTTTATGCTCCTCAAAAAAGGCTGCAATCAGCCAGAAAGCTTAGACTTAATAAATATTTTATTCTTTTATTTAGGCGAGAGTCCTGCACGGTATGGTTTAGAAGATTAAAGCAAATCTTAAGATGCACATTTGGATTAGAGTCTGGTTAAATAAGATTAACACAACAATTCTGCGGCGCGGCACAGATGGATTATAGAGCGTTTCATAAGATTAAGATAAGAGTCCTGCGTGGTACAATTGGATAACATCCAAGTTCATGAGGCCAAATACCTATGTGGTACAGCTAGATTATACGAAATTACAGTAAAGGTCCTGTAAGGTACAGTTGTATTACAGTCAGGTTCATGAGATT
Organism: Limulus polyphemus; assembly: GCF_000517525.1. Lineage (NCBI taxonomy): Eukaryota > Metazoa > Arthropoda > Merostomata > Xiphosura > Limulidae > Limulus > Limulus polyphemus. The sequence continues at coordinate 576,087 of NW_013665898.1, forward strand.
AAGGCAAGAGTACTGCTCTATGGATTACAGTCATGATTGTGAGATTCCCACATGGTACACTTTATCGTTTCATTCAAGATTTTGGCAAAAAGACAGCACAGTAAATTTGTATCTCATTATAGAATATAATGTTTTAAGCAAAAAAGACATAGTGGTTAGCGTATCAGATTGCAGACCAAAAGGTCCAGGATTCGAGATGCGATACCTTTGAACACACTCCATTGGTTGCTTTCCCTCTGGTCAGTATTTAAATTTAGTGACAGATATGCACAAACTCGAATGGCCAGCGGGTTCGCTGTCTATCTCATATATGAATAAGGGGCAGTTAGATTATTCAATGCTAATTTATGGGGAAATTCCTCCAGGGATAAATTGGGCTTAAGTTTTGTAGGAGTATAGCATGGTGTTTTTTTTTACATAAGATCAACCAATTAAATCAATTCAATGCTGCAACCTTGAGTTCAATCACCCATTCAGTCACAGTTCCCCAAGCTAAGAATTACGTAAGATGTATTAAAAAAGGTTTATTCATTGTCGATACAGTACTCCACCAGTTTCAACTTCGTGCTGTCAGTGCACAAGTGGTGTATGAGCTTTGTACATATAACACCAATTGTGAGTTGTTTTCGACATTTTTACAATTAAACACTAAGTTTTCAAAACTATAGATTAAATCTAAATGTATCAAGTAAGCAACACTGGTGAACAATGGTAAAGAAAGTATGGTGTCCTTTAACAGGCTAGAATCCACGAACATATAGGTCAGTAATAGAATCTGTACACCTGCTCCAGTCATCAGTACACAACATAATCATAAAAAGCTTCCACAACATATCAGTTCAATCAGTAGCTGTAAGTATGTAAATTATACTAAAATGCACATATTTGGGTCTAATATTACACTATTTTCTAACCACACTTGACAAAGCTTTGTTTGAATGAGTACTGGATTATTTTTGTATTTGTTTTTAAAATGTTTGTCAGACGAGTGACTCCCTCAATTGATTTAACAGTTAGTTTCCATAATTAATTACAGGATAATAGAAAAGGTATTATATCATGAAACAACTCATGCAAGTGCACTACTATAACTTTAATGGAGCATATTTATATTTATACATCTTTTTTTTGCACTGTAAATGGACATGATTGCCAAAAGTTCAAGATTTCAGTGAAATCTTATGACCACCATAAATGAGCTGAAATAAATCAGTTTCTCAAATTTCTCAGCATCGTTTTTGATCCTAGCAGCTACAAGACCATCAATATCACCTCTATCATTCAGCCTCAAAAATATGTGCCTAGCTCAGGGAATGAAAGAGTTGATAATAAAATAAGTATAATTTGACTGAATATACAGCACATGATAGGCTGTATTTAAAAATATATACTCTTAACAAGATAGTAGTACATGTAGGAAATACATTATACAGAAATATTTTAATGAATATATAAGAACAAAGTTATTTTGGTATCTATTTTTTACTTTCATTTAAGACTTAGTCCAACCCTAGGCATAACTAGATCTCAGTTACATTTTCTGCGTAATTACAATAAGGCAAAAACAGTTCATTAACACTTTACTGGAAACTGTATGGCCTACAGAAGTCACTGTTGTTTATATTTTACAGGAAATTATATGGCCTATAGAAGTCCTTGTTGTTCATACTTTAGAGGAAATGGTATGGCCTAGGGAAGTGTTCACACTTTACTAGAAATGAGGCTACAAATAGAAATGAATACGTGTCTGTTTTTGTGTGTGACCAAATCTGCAATGTAAATAGATTAAACGTAGCTTATGTATCGTGAGAAGTTGTATCAAGTCTTCTATACAGATATATGTAAGCATTATTTATCATGATTATGAAACAGATCAATACAGAACATTCACAAAAAGCTATAACTGAACATTTTGAGTTAAAGCATTTCTTTTATAATGAAACATCACTCAATTGCAGAAACTTTAACAACCAAAAACTTCGATCCCAGATCTCTAAATCAGTGTAACTTAAAATGAAGCATCAAACCTTCTAAACTTGTACTGATGGTCATGTGTGAAATCACAAGTGCACATTTTCAATACAATAATTAATAAAACTTTAAACTTTCCATTAACTGACAAGGTATAGCTTCATTTAAAACGTCCTAAAAATGCGAACTTCGCATTCTGCATAGCAATGAATGAATTATTCAACTATGTTTGGAAGATTAAAAGATATTTCTGCCTTGACTTGCTGGTGACGTGAGAAGAAGCCTCTCAACATTTGGGAACATGTGACAAATTTTCGGATATATTTCTCTGAATATACACGTCTGTATGAACCGTTGAACTGCATGTTGAAAAATTATAACTCTCTTTCAAGATCCGCGGAAAGCTCTATAAAACGTTGAATGTTTTGCTACTGAACCATTCTTGTGAACAGTATATCACTCAAACCTTTGTATTCCTTTAGATCAGCGTAAGAGAAATATTTTCCTGAATTAAATTCAGCAGAATCAATCACTTTGAAGTACTCGATGCGATATAATTCATCAGTTTATTCAGCATCACGCTGTGTTGAGCTGCCAGGGTTGATTCTTTTGGAAATTTATCGTTGTTGTGTTTTGCATAATAGTTTTATGTTAATTTTTTTTACTTGCTTTTGTCCCTCTGCAAATAATTTGTGGAAGTTTTCTGCCCATCGAAAAAGGAAGCACTGTATCCTTAGAAGCTAACATACATAATACAATTTCGTCTAACCAGTGTAGTGTTTTTTCAAGCATTCTATACTTTGGATCGTAGGTAAGCAAACAATCAATACAGGAATGTACTTTCTTTCGTTAAAACATTTAAGGATTCCACAAGTTCGAGGGATCATGTTTGTACCAAAATCATCAGTTGCTTAGTGCATCAAAACTACTGTATAATTTTGTACAACAGATGTAATAATATATGATTTCGTAAGACATGTGTCCAACACTGAGAGGGGGATGTCATTATCAAGGTTCAAATAGAGTTGTTTGAGCTTTCCTGAGGGTTCATAAAGTTTCTCCAACTCCTAGGCATTATCAAGAGCATTTCTAATGAATAGAAAATTCTGAATAACCTTAAATGTAGTCAAATGCATGACGTGGGCTCCGCAACAGACATATTTAGTCAAAGCCCGAATCTTCTTCACTTGAGCTTGGCATCCTTGGTATTTTCTAGACAAATAATCTGCAACGTCAAAGATTTGAGCTTTTAAATTCATTATGTTTAGTTACAGCTTTATGTAAACATCCTAGACAATTTTGCAAATGGATTTACCAATTGTTGGCGACGGTTGATGAATACCCAAGAAATCCTCCATGAAGTAAAGGTGTGACGTAAAGCACGTAAATCGATCATTGTTCATTGCCTTGTACATCTTGTGTTCCACCAATAATGATTTCAAAGAAACTGGATTCACTAAAATTGCTGCAAATTTTTCACAGAATTTCAATGCTCATTATATTAAGGGTTCTTTCTGTATTATCTGGCTTGTGAAATCAGTTTTTCGCAAGAGCCATTTGTTCAGAATGTCATCGTCTTCGGCACGTAGCTGCAGAAGTTTCTTGAAATTGCTATCTGTAGCTGCTTTGCTACGGACACCAAGTCTTTGTTCAGTTAAAAACTGGATTGTGGTAAACGGTGCTTTTGTACGTTTTGTTGTTCCTGGGAGAGTTGAGATAAAGTTGTACGGCAACAGCGTCTTCTTGAAGATCAAACTTTGTGATGCAATCTTGTGAGCAGTTAACTTGTTCGTGACGTATGATATTTTCATTTCCTTTTTTCCACTTTGTATATATCCTGTCAACACAAAAACATTATCGGCACACTTAGGCAAGTCGGTAAGTTTGTGTCGCACACAGACAAGTGAAACACAAAACTTTATCCGTTTTTGCATCACAATGAAGCCAAGGAAACATCGAAAACAGTTTCTGCTGGAATTTATGCCAACGATTTAAGACAAACTGCGCTGATATGCCACTAGTATCTTGGGGTTGATTTTGTTCTAGAGGATAATAAAGAAAGAGATTTTGCACTCACGCCCTTGCTGGAATCAACACGTCTCAGGTAAATTTTGACTCTGTTCATTTGGAAGGGAATTTGATGTTGCAATGGATGGTATACATTATGTAGTATATGCATTACTCCGACCGTTATTATCTGAATTTATAGACGAAAAATATTTTCTCATGTCCATATTCCTGCAAAAGTGACATTATATTATAGCCATCATGTTAAAATGGAAAGAAAACTAATGCCATACAAAAAAATTAGAAACATGAATAACATGCATGATATTTATAAGCGTTAGTTTTACTCTGCCTATCATATAGGTATTTTATAGAATTATATTCTCTACGTTATAAATAATATAAATTATTACATTAATATACTATTCTAAATGTCTAATTACTGCTATCGTATTTATTCGTATGTAAGTATCCTCAATTCCTTATAAAACACAAACGTATGTACAATGTTTAAGTTAATGCTCCATCATTCAACACACATTCCACAGCTGTCAATATACTAAATTGAAGCGCACAATACCCGCCACAACACGACTTCTTGCAATGACGTAGGGTAAGCAAGCGTTCTGCTAGTCTTTCCAGCAGCACAGATAATAATTTTCTGCGAGTGCTTTGCATAATGAAACACATGCCAGTATTAACAAACAAACAAACGTATATTTCTATAAATAGCTAGTGAATACATGCGTTCCACCTACACTCAGACATCGGAGGTCAATTCGTCAGGCCAACATTTTCCCGTCAGTATTCAGCTGAAACAATTAGAAGTCGAATAGAAAATTTAGACTTGCTCTCTTTTTTTCCGGCAAATTCCGTGTTCCTTGCTGGTAAGTTCCGTGTTCCTTGCTGGTAAGTTCCGAGTTCCTTGCTGGTAAGTTCCGTGTTCCTTGCTGGTAAATTCCGTGTTCCTTGCTGGTAAGTTCCGAGTTCCTTGCTGGTAAGTTCCGTGTTCCTTGCTGGTAAGTTCCGTGTTTCTTGCTGGTAAATTCTCCACCTTGTTCTATCTTCTTCACATAATACAGTTTGCTTTTCAATGCAGTATGAAGTTATTCTTTGCAACAGTAACCACGAATCTTTCTTTTCCTCCAAGACGATGGAGTGGGCAGATTTGATGCCCTTTGGTGTGTCAGTTTAACAAAAAATGTAAATATTATCTTTGCTTAATAACACTTTCATAGTCACAAGGTAACGGGCGAGTGGCTGACTATCCTAAATCTTGAGAAACGGTATTACACGATTTTGCGGGGATGATAATATGTTATTGTATAATGTACTGGTAACTTATCATTGAATCAAGCTCAAGTTTTCCTGAGCAGTTTATCATTATGTATTGTTGGAAGTTGAACTTTAAATATCGGCATTTAGTGGCTATCATATTTACCAAAAATATGAGAAAAAAATAAAACTCGCAGATAATACTTCTATCTGGTGAGAATATATCAAATGAAAATAATATGTACAATATTCACTTGAATTTTGTATACGAAATTGTTAAAAGGTTATGGATATTATTATTTAAAATGAAGTGTCCTCAAGAATAGCCCTCAATGGCTGAACGGTAAGTCTGAAAGCTTACGCTAAAATATGTGGACACAGCTCATATAGATCATTGTGTAGTTTTACTTGAGAACAAACGAACAAACATATTAATAAATGTCACTTTCTAAAGTCTATCGGATTTGATTGAAATTTATTAACTCCATCTGTTTCAATATTATTCCCTAATTAGTCTATTAAAACATCAAATTTAATTCAGAAAACAGTTCACATCTATTTGTACATTAAAATTATTTCTTACAGGCACTCAATAAGAATTATAAAATTCTAATATTAAAACCAATTAGTTTTTAATAGGATTCTTCCAGAAATTTGATAAGATTTATAGCAATCTAACTAGCTTGATTTTTACCGAAATCTAGTTAATTTATGGTAAGTATTTAATTGGATTTTTCAAAGGATTTCTATTGAATATAATTAGCTTTAATTTAGAGTCTTGCAAGAATCTGATTGAATTACTATTTTATCCAATTAGGTTTTAGTTTTATTCTTGCAAGAATCTGATTGAATTACTATTATATCCAATTAGGTTTTAGTTTTATTATTGCATAAAACTGATAGAAATCCTGTTGGATCTAATCATCATTAAATCTGATTCTGATTGAAACAACTGAGATAGTCTAAATTTCGTATTGGAGTTTCTCTTTTCTTTCCAGTTGGATTCTTATTAAGTATTTTCATATGGAAGGGTTAGATAATATTTAAAAGACTAATAATGGTGGCTTTGGATCAAGTTTTAAGAATTCTTTGGTCACTGGACATGGAATGGCCTTATGTTGGATAATAGTTGGATAGATTATGGAATATGGTTGACATATTTGTTGTGCAAAGGTTGACACAACGTTCGCTCTCTGGTAGATAAGTAGAAAGTCATATTCATATTACAATGGAGACACATATGTTCTAATTGTTTACTGAAATCAACAGAAGAGAAGATTTGCACAAATTAAAATTCAAAGTTGCAGGACACCATTGAGTCTTGAGATTAGTAAAATATATACGAAACTGAAAAAAAATATTTAAAAAATAAAAGGAATGGCATTATACTGGAATGACCACAAACTGTCGCGGTTCACATGTTATTAATAATTATGGTGTAAGGTAAGAGACTAAAATATCATTAATTTAAATAAAGTAGCTAAACAAACAGTTTTTATTTGAAATGCTTCATTCATTGCTTTTGCAAGACTTAAACTTTCAATTAAGAAAAATTATGTTTGTAAACTTGATTTATGGTTTTGAGAAATAATGCCAGGCTTTTTTCGAAATACAAGGATAAGAATACTTAATAAATAATCCATCTTTCAAGACTGCATGGCCTGGTAGTTAGTTATGGCACTCTAGTCTCAATATGTGGGTCACAGGACCTAAACCCGGCGTTGAACACGCTTTTCCATCGGTGGGGCTGTTATAATGTGATAGTCAAATTCACTAATGTTCATAAAAGAATTGCCCAAAATTTGTCGATGGGTATTGTTGGTCACTTATCTTCCCTGTGATTGGCTGTTCAAAATTTTGGGATGATGATAAATAGCCTTGGTAGTTTTGCTACAAAACAATAAACAAATCTTTCAGAGTGAGCTTGGGCAGTATTTTGTTATCTAATGGTTTCTGTTGTTGTCCAGACTGTTTTGGATTATTCGTCGAAAATATCAATGGAAAGTCCAGTTCATTTAACGATTACGGAAATGTTTTACTTCAAGTTACACATTTAGCGCAATCAACATTCACCGATAGGCCTAACATTACTACTACACTAAGTCTAACAGAAATTACACACGCTTGCTAATTTTGTATCTATCTCTTCTCCGGAACAAAAATTCAATATTCACAGTATTGAATTAACTACGTGGTTAGACTAAATCGTGTACTGATTTTTCTTTAACTGACTAATAAACTCGCTAACATCATACCTTACTATTTCATTGACCGTGTTCACAAGCTCACTTGTCAAATTGTTTCCTAAACTTTGGAGAAAGGTCCAGACGTTACATTAACCTTCCTACTGGCTAAACAATGTTACAAGTTTCTAGAGATGTCTAAATAAAAAAAAAGAAAATAAGATGGGCTACAATAGTATTCAGGTAGACTGTGTTTTTACGGACTTAATTTGTCTTTGCTTTGTCTTGTTACGGCTTTTGGGCTTTGTGCTCTGTCATTCATCAGGACTTTTCTTCTTAAAAGCTCTGTATTACCATTGAAAGCTAAGTCGGCTGTTTGACAATAACAAGGCTCATAAAATAGCAGATTTTTTTTTTCTTTTCGATTTCTAGCTGTTATAGTGGAAAATAAAATACCTTTGTTTGTGATATTAGCCGTTAGACAAATCAATATTCTGTTATCCGGCCGTCATTTTAACGTATGCATCATTAACAATAGACTGATTTTTATCTTATATGACAATATTTATTGACTCAAACAAATTGTTAGTACCATTTTACAGGTACGTTTATTCTTCATATATTTTAATTTGTACCTTATTGAAACAATATTTTGGTGTTATAAGGTCGTTTATTTCTAGTATTAATATGTTTTCTGTACACCCATATGCACTACAGAAATTAAATAATAGATTAAGAACTTCTCATATACAGAAAAGCCAGTGCGTTTTGGTAACATTACGTTCCAACAATGGTTTTTATGTCATGTTGCTTAGCAACAAAGGTATAACCTAATATTGCTGTTAGTTTATGTACTGAAAGTATAAATCAAATGTATAGATAACAAAACTGTAAAAATATTTGTTGATTTCTGAATTTAGAGTCTCCGATGATTAAAGAGGTTTTTAATTAAAAACGTTGGTGATATAAAAGAAAATAGCTTAATTCAGAAACGATTTAAGTTTAAAATTGAATTGAAATTTTTACTTTAATGATAATTTTTATGCACTTGGCTCTAGACTAGGTGATCCCACTTTACGTCTTTACTTTAATCTTATTATACCAATACTCACTACACTTATAAGGTTTCACGGCACCCCCTCACGGCCTCCTTGCACCCACGTCACTAAAATCGTAATGGGCAGACAGTAATTGAACTATTCTATCTGGATAAATGTATTTTGGCTTTTATTACTCTTCCACTTTCGAGAAATCAAGAACAACAATAAAAACAACAACAACAAATTAATCAAGCGTGACGTGACGTGACACACGTGGGCTTTTATATAGGTTAAATAGTTGTGTTTTTCAATTGCACTTTGAAGGCTAATGTTTCGACAAGGTTTTATCATCATCAGGTACAAGTAGTTTACACTGACACAGATATATATATATATACAGTATGGAACATTTACTGTTATGTTAAATTTATATTAAAGTTTTTCTTCATTACCCATTCACGCCGTCTCCAAGCATTATTCATATTAGTCTAGTTAATTTGTTTTGTGTTTAACTAATGTAGGGTTAACTAAAGTATCGATGAAAACGAACGTGAGACGAATAATATCCTCCAAGGGCTTCTGAACTAACTTTCCTTCAAATAATCGTATAAGTGAACATGAATCGGGTATGCCGTTAAGAGCTACAGCATAAGCCTATGATAGAGCGACGTAGTTTATTTTGGCTACTACATCATGTTGTTTCTTATGTTACATGTCTGTACTTTTGAAGAGCACCCATGGTTTTTCGTAAATGATAACTATGTGTAACAACTATCACAGTAGTGTTTACGTTAGACATTGAAGCATTTTTTTGTGTGTGTTTTGTTTCAAGCCACAGGGACGATTTGAAGGGTACGGTTTAATTACTAATAACATCCTATATTTTACCCTTCAAAATAGTGTTTCGTTTCAACCTCTAGCTCAATGGTGTTTCTATGGGCGATTGATTAGAAGATGTTATTTTTTCAGTTTCATTTATGCATATATTATGAACTAGTACCCTTGACCAATTGCAATAAAAAAACAACATCAAACCATTTTGGAGGCTCAAAATTATTGGTAATATTTTTAACTTTTGATCTTGACTCTTTGATAAAATTACATAATTTTCCCAACTATATGAATACAGAAGCTACGTTAACCCTATAAATGTGGTTATTTGCGCTCTTTGTTTATGTATATCGGAATTTAAGAATTAACTACACAAAGTGCATATATACTTACATGAATAATTGGAACAAAATATAAATATTCTGAATTTTGTTAAATCATTCTAAGCCTAGTGCTTTCAGTTAAATTTTATAATTTTGTTAAAGCAATTACGAAGATTTAAATCGAAATATTAAGTAAGTTTGAAATTCATATCTGCACACAAACGCTCAGTTCAACATAAAAGCTTTAGCTTATTTACGAGCAAATATTGGCCCTGTGGTAGAGCTTTGGATTTCGAAGATGGCGAGTTGAGTACGAGGCCGTGCTATATCACAAAATATTCCCCGCACTTCAATTTGCATAAGAGTAACAGTCATTCCCTCAGCGAGGCTGGTGGGTGTTAAAGTGCTACTTGACTGGTTCATATATGGTGCATGATGACACCTTATCGTTTAAATGTTGCCTAAAACAACATTTTGATTGAACTTACTATTTAATTTGCTGTAGATAAATCTCAAACCCTATTTTAAATTTCAGACATTAAAATTCGTTAAGAAGTGTAGGAGCAACATGCGACGACCTTTGATTAGAATTCCAAACTTCAAACTACGAAACATGAAAAGTGTAATAATAACAAATGTAGGAGCAGCATGCAACGATGTTTGATTAGAATTCCAAACTTCAAACTACGAAACATGAAAAGTGTAATAATAACAAATGTAGGAGCAGCATGCAACGATGTTTGATTAGAATTCCAAACTTCAAACTACGAAACATGAAAAGTGTAATAATAACAAATGTAGGAGCAGCATGCAACGATGTTTGATTAGAATTTCAAACTTCATACTATGAAATGTCAAAAATATTTATAATAAGAAGTGTAGGGGATACATGCAACGACGTTTGAATAGAATTCTTGTCGTTAAAGGTACGCGCTCGTCACGAATTTCCTCCAACCAAGACATTACAAACGTCTAAATTAAAAACATGGCCTAAACAGTAATATTCAGTTACTTGAATTTCTAACTTTGTATATTAAATCATTAAAAGATGAGTTTTCCGGTGGATCAGCGGTAATTTTCTGACTTAATAACGCTAAAATAAACAGCTTGAATCCCCGCGGTGGATAGAACGCAGGTAAGCCATTGGATAGCTTTGCGCTAGAGACAAGAACAACATTGAAATATGAACATCTAATGCAAAGACCTTTGCTTCAAATTTTAAATATTAAAGAATTAAAACAGGCAAAGTGTAATGTAATGATCTGTATTTCAAATTTTGAAATTGAAAATATTTAAAGAATGAAAGTGTAAAGAAATGACCCATATTTGAAATTTTATGCATTAAAATCACGGAAAGCACAATGTCATGACTTTTGTTTTGAAAGCCTGACATGGTCTAGTGGTTAGCTCGACACTTGACTTGCAATCTTATGGTCGTGGATTCGAATTCTGTTCTCGAACATGCTCGCCTTTTTAGTCGTGGGAGCGTTATAATGTGATGGTTAAACCCACTATTCTTTGGTAAAAGTGTACCCCAAGATCTGGTAGTGGGTGATGTTGGATAGCTTCTTTCTCTCTAGTCTATTACTCCAAAATTAGGATAATTAGCGCAGATGGACCTTGAGCAGCTTTCGAGAAATTTAAACTAAACAATTTCCAATTCCAGTCATGAAACTTAAAAGAATTGAGCAATGACCTGTGTTTGAAATTTAAAAGATTAAATAAAAACATCAAGAAATGGAAGTTTTATGTACTGAGATGCGTTTTGAATTTCAGACTTTAAACTTATCAAATAGAAAGTGTAATCCAACAACCTGTGTTTCGAATTTTACATACTAAATTCATGGAAAGCAAGCATAGTGCAATACTGTGATATTCAGCCATACAATGTGTTTCCTACTTCTTAATGATATATATAAATCTTCAAAATTTCTCTATATACTGTGTATGTAGTCTTAATACAGGATGTAGGTAAAGGGAGCCACTAATTTCCTCACAACCTTCTAACCTACTAGACTAGGCCATTCAATTATGGTGTCACATGATTTTCTCTTGGGAAAGATCCCTGTAAGGTAGAGCATTCTCTATATAAATAGGCAGCGGTCTTTTCCATTGGCTAGCCAGATGATGATTCAATGACACAACATCCTTTATTTTGTTGATAGCACTTGTGTCTTGAGAAGAATGGTATTGTTGTTTTCCGTACATATTGCTATGTTTTCGCTATTTTGAACTGAAAGGGAATTAAGATTTAAAAGAGTGAGATAGAGCATTTGAGATTTGGTATTTAACAGATTAAGATAAAAGATTTATGATTGATTTGCTAGTTCTCCAGTAAAGAGCCCACTTGTTTTTCCACCTCGATTGTTGTTTCTGTTAATAAGATTGTTTCACCATGTTTAGCTCGTGTACAGCGATTTTCTTTGTTTGCTTTGAACTCATTTTAGGTCAAAGAATTGAAATTTTCACCGTGCAATACATTTTATGGCGAATCTTTTGTTATTCTGCAATTCCTAACCAATTACTTGAAAGAAAACTGGTGAACCTGAGAAAAGCACAAAGCAAGTTGGAAGGAGAAATTTGATGCCATGACCACAGGATTTGCTTTTGTGGAGTGTCTGTTTTTCTTCTGAGGAGTATATTTGTCTGTGCCCTTCTGAACTCTTGAAACTTTTTAACTTTTGTAAATGGCCTCTACCACGAGTCAAAAGACTTATGACCAACCAAAGGGAGGAGTTAGATGCTGAGGAGTGATAGCTGTCAGAGAGAATTGTCAGGTCTAGGAAAAATCGTTTCCTGGACATCAGATTTTTGCCATTGTTATGAAGGCCCATAACATTTTTCTTACTACAGTTTTAAATCAGAGAAGATGAACTGGTGGCATATGTTATACAGGTTTAAATCCAGTGCACGGGAGATACATATGCCTGAGGGTTCTTATGTTAGTGTGTGGTCTGCTGAGTCTGAGACTGAATGGGATAGACTATATCAGACTCCCATGCATTTGCTGACCAGAGTAGTTTAATTCCATTCCTGGTTAATGCTACCAACGGCCAGCTGAGAAAGACTAGAGATGACTTTGATGTCATTAAGCACATGACTAAGGCGCAACTAAGGAACTAGCAGTTCTAGCCAAGTTGCACTGATATTTCAACCTGGGGAAATCAAGCTGTCTAATAGATGAATTTCAAGACTTGAAAGAGAGTGTCTCAGAGAAATTTACCACTTATGTGGACAATCAGCAGATCTTGTACGGGAAGACAACATACAGTGATGTTGGCAGAGTGCAAGAATATCCTTTTTCATAAGTTTATTGAGGGACTTCTCACTGGGACATCACTTTCGAGTAAGAGATCTACTCACCTTAATATAGGCAGCTTATGCACTAAAATATTATAAGTTATGACTTCAAATAGGTTGCAAAAGATGACATTCCTGCTCTTTGTCAGCTGCCATAATTGTGCATTTGCCAGACTGCCTCTTCTCAAATGAGTTCCTCTCACCAAACTCAAGTTGAGCTGAGGGCAAACCAGCAGCAAACACATTTCAGTGTTGGCAGCAGGCTCACTTCAAAGTGAACTTTCCATACCTTGCCATGCAACAAGATAAGTGAGGATACCAAATTCTACTGACTTTACAGCAAATGCAGAAGTGTGAAGGTACAAAGGTGAGAGATAGAGTTTCTAGTTGTTTCAGGATCTACTATGGTACATGTTGCTTCCATCATATACCAAGAACTCAAAGTGATGCCACCACTCTGCCAACACTGACTTTCTGGAAAACAGTGATATGCTAAATATTAATGAACAGGCCTTCCCACTCCCATGGACAGATGAATATATGAACAAGCTGGCAAATAGTGAAAAACTAATTGTGAAGGTAGAAGCATCCTCTGGGTAAATATATGCAAAACAGACAAAAAGTAGTCATCCCTGACCTTGGGCCTGGCATTGGTGTCTTAGAAATAGGCATATGGCAGAAATTATTAGTCAGTTTTACTTGTGCAGCAATTCAACTGTACTTCACAAGGAAAATCGCCCTATGCCAGCCATACCAGACTAGGAACAATAGACTAAGTATATGTTGTAGAGTGAGTCACAATAATTCTATTTACAGAAATAGTGTTCCATGATTTACGACAGATGAGGTTCATTATAATGGTGATAGAGCCAATCCATGAATTGCGGTATTTTTTGTACAAAAAGCAGGTCATATTAGCCTAGAAAGTGATCTGATAAGGCATGAATTCTAAGATTTATTCTGTAATTACAAGTAGTTGGTTATCCAGCTTTTCTTTGGAATGGTCAGTGATATGGAAGGAAAAGTGAAGGTAGCTATAACTAGTAGTATCACTAGTGTTACTTTTGTAATACTGCATCTGAAAGCAAGTTCTCATTTGCCAATACATCTAATTTTGCTGGTTAATGATTGTGCAAACAGTCTTGATTCAACACAGCAGCAGAAGATCAGTGACCCGTTGGTTGATTATATACCCATGTATTTGTGGGACCAGATGGCCTACTAGCCCATCACATAGACACAGGTGATACACATGCGATTAATTACAGTGGATGTTAAAGGATGGAATCATGCAACTCCCAGAGAATATATGTCAACCTCTAGAAGCGATTGTCAGGTAACTGAAAAATATACAGAAGTTCTGTTGATTTCAGATTAATGAATGGGATAAATAGATTGATGTATTTCTACTCCCATGAATAAATGAATGTCTGGATATATTAAAGGGGACCTAATGGTTCAACTGTTTAGGCCTGGGATCCATATACTGACAAGTCAATCTGGATGATTAAGGCAAACAGAAGAGTGTGACCAATCATTCCTGTTGCTAAACATTGCTTTAGTGATAGCTCCAGTGCTGGCTTATCCATGACAGGACTGTGAGTTTTTATGGATGCTGATGCTAACAATATTAAATAGGAGCAATGTTATTGCAGTTGTAGGATGGAATGTGATTTGTGATAATTTACACTATTCACAGGCTTATGGCTCCAAGATGCTATTACTGTATCAGAAAGAAAGAACTGCTTGGAGTGGTGTCATATCATACAACACAATATATTACTGAAGTGGCTTATAAACTTTTAAAATCCAGAATGTTTGTTTGCACATTGGATAATAGTATTCCAAGTGAATAGCATTGTTGTACCACGTAGGCTGGGCACACGACCTAAAAGTTGATAATATATCTTCCTACATGGCGAGACCCTCTCCATTTGTTGAATTTTCTGAACCTGGAAATAGCATATCGAAATTAAAGCAATTTCAGCCAGAGTGTAGTTAAGCCATATGGTAGTAGATTCCACTAGTGACTGGATACCACAATAAATAACTTAGGAGCTCTGGGTAGAGCAGCTGAAGGAACTGGAGTTAAAATTTACATTCTTTGACATGCAGTAAGGTGAGGCAACACCAGAGCAGATTGAAGTAAAGAGCCTGAACACACAAGCAATTAGAGTGCAGAAAGGCATGCTGTACTATTGCTTTCAACCACTGAGACAGGGTTTGGAAACTGTGTTGCTACTCTCAGAGCTCTGAAGCAAGAAATTTGTCAGATTTATATAATATAAGGACTGGAAGCAACCAAGTTACATGCAACTGTGCCAATGTGCAACAGCAGTTTTACTGGCCAAATTCAGGTCAAAATATTAAGTGGTTGTGTCAACACTCTATGGTGTATGCTGCTCAAAGACAAAGCCAACTTTTATAAGACAAACCCTAGCAAAGAATTGGTGGTTTTCTTTTACAGAGAATAGATTCAGGTTATGCTGCTCTTCTCCTGAAGACTAAATAAATTAATTGGTGTGTGCTGGCTGCTATCGACAACTTCACTAAGTGAGCTTCTACATTGGTCTATACTTTGGCACAGTTTTTCACTGATTTGTTGGTACTCTTGAAGAAAGTACAGGGTTCATAGAGCTAATTTCAACAGCTAGCTATTCTATGAGTTGTACAAAGTGTTGGGAGTGTTTAAGACAGATAGTTTGATTGATAGATTTGAGTGATACCAACTATCAAGTGGATGCTTGCAAAGTGGGATAAACTTAGTCAGTTCAACTGGTACTAAAGCTTGCCATATACCAAGATAGCGTACCGTGCAACAGAATAAAAAGATCAACTGTTTGTTTGTACGAAATAGTACTCCCTGTAGATGTGATGTATGGTCCTGTGCTCCCTACAGCAGATGTTCCACAGTGTCCACAATGATATGTAGAGTGGCTAAGGTTTACATTGGCCAATTTTCACGAATTTGCCCAACAAGAAGAAGGAAATACTGCCATATGTCAGAAGGAATGTTATGACAAAACATTCAAGGAATGAAAGTTCCAGCATAAAAACTGGGTAGTCTTGATACTTGCCAGCACTTCAGCTCTGGCTGGATTTTATCTTCTACTCTAACAGATTGGTCAATTGAATAAAGATGTATTGCTTGTTGATGCATCTGATGTAATGGAGCTGACCAAGGCTGCCTATGGACTGGCTTTAAATCCTCCAAACCAACCACTGACTAGTAGACGACTATCAGGCCATCAGGGGAGGGTCCTTCCCGACGGCATCATCTTCAGTCGCCTAGCAGACGTTAGATTCCGACTTAGCCACAACACAGCTAGTGGTGATAACATCAAAGATCACCTCAACAATGGTTAAACCAAATCCCTTGAAGATATCAAGAAGCAAAATATGAATCATCAAGTATTCCACCAGAATTATACTATAGAAAAACACCACCATCACTGAAGGTGTCTACACCTCCAACAGAACCATCATATACCTTGATCTAAGAAAAACCTTCACAGAGCTAAAATATTTGAGGATACTTTCAAGTACTAAGAAGGTCTACTGAAATCTAATACTTCAGAGGTCTTGATGATTTCTACCTAACCATCAGTGGGGAACTGTGGCAACTGCAGACGTCAGTACAGAAGCGACAACGCTGGTTCACTGGCAGAAAAATGGTCATGGGCACAGTTTCTATGGTCAGAAAAAGTAGAGCTACCCTATACAAATCTAACTGAATCAACAGATTCCAGCTTTAAACTGCTACTGCCATGAGCAAGAGGTTAGGTTGACAGAGGCCTGAACATTTTACAACTGAGAGGAATATCATCTTCTAAAGTATCAGAGGTTTTATTTCCAGCTGGAGAAAAAAAATACGCCATCTCTGGGTCAAGCTGCTACAGACTCATCAGGCACTTGCAAAGGCCCTAGACATTATCTGCCAGATGACCATGGCTAACCAACAATCTACTACAGCATTATAGGACCTGCTGTCAGGGCTTCAGTAGGTAAAAGGCTCTAGTTTCCTAGGAAACAATAGGTATATATGTATATTTTCCTTTTGTTTCTATTTCTTTATTTAATTAGTATCCTTTTTTGTAAGCACCTGTATAACTCTGTTAACTAAGTTCATCCTTTCTTCTAATTTTGTCTCACTTGTTTTAATTGAAAATACTATGTAGAATGTAGTCATTGTTTTACACACATACACACACACACACACATATATATATATATTATTGAGTTTGTATTTTTACATATACATATGTATTTCATTTACTGCATTTTGCACATGTGGATATATATATATTTTATAAACAATTCATTATGTATTGCTTGAAGGATTAATTTATTTTCTATGTCCAGTTAATATCAAATGGTTTATCTTTTCTATTTAAATTTCAGTATTATATTTTGCTTTTCTTATGTTTTGTTAATTTAATTAATATCAAAGAAGATGCATTTTGCACGTTTATTGTTTCTTAATCTGATTTGCTTCTGGAAGATTTTTCTGTATATTGTAGTTTTACGTTTAATGAAGAGTTTGTTTAATGACACTGTTTGGGTGACTTATGTTTAATTAGTTTTCTCTTTTTTAAGTTAATTTTAAAGTAAAATTTCTAGTCAAGTTTGTAATGTGTAAATTTATATTTACTGTTCTATTCATATTTTGTATAAGTGTTTTCCAGGGGTGAGAGTAAGTTACTCCAATTTTTTATTCTAATATAGGAGACCTTTTTAATTGGTTTTAATTGTTTGGGTGGCTAGGATGGCTTGAAGGTAAAAAGGAGAGAAAAGGTGTTGTATGCATGCATACTTCAGAGTTGAAATTTATTCAATAAAAAGCTTTATTTATTTAAATTTATACATAAAAATTAAGAAAATTAAAAATCTTTTTACTGATTTCAGGATGATCAGAAAAATCATTAGTGTTTGTGAATTTCATAAATATTTTCTGATCATAATACGGTGCTCATATCCCCTTTCAACCAAAAGGAATTTTATAATAATTTTCAATAAAATAGAGCTAATTTGATATTGCAACAGTATCTTGAATACAAGTATAATTTTTATCAACCTTGATGTCATGATATGGTGGCAGTGGCGCCATTTCAGCCAAATATTGGGGGGTTGGGGGGAGGGCAAAGTTTAACCCTAATGTATACAAAGTACATGAACTGTTAATGACATAACACGTTTCCAAGTTCATACATTAACTATAACAAATACGTAAGAATCAGGAGGCTATGTAGAACAAAAATAAAGCAAAACATCGAGTTTGCCTTTAATTTTAGTATAGTAGTGAATTTATTTTTATTCTATGCCAGTAAACACAATGAAACTGCGTTCGATTATTTCGAATCAAAACGAAAAGAAAGTTTACAATTTTTATAAAATAAAAACTTTATAGGAAAGTTTTAAAAAGTGTAGAAAGACATAAAAATCCAGCCATTAAAACCTACATCAAACGTAATAAATTTCATTGGTTTGTTAAAAAGTATATCACAATGAAATATTTTTGAATTTGAGAGCTGCGAATTAATACAAATATCAGGTATAAAAATAAGAATTTTCATTTCAAAAAGATATATAATCTGTAAAAGTTCTTCTGAATTTTTTAAACTATTTCATCCAGTAGTTGTTTGGTTGGAAATAAAATAAAACAAACCTTACAACAAGAGCGTTGAAATGACGCATCCGAGCTTAACAGAATTAACACATTGAATTTGCTAACTTTCCAGTAAAGTCACTCAAACGATACTTTTAACTCTTTATTGCTGCTTGTGTGAGTAACAATTGTTTTACAGTGTTTAACTTGTGTTCAGTCTTTTCTTTTTCTTATAACTTAATCTAGGTTGGAGAATTCGGATTTTCGCTCCTCAATACATTTTTTTGGGTCAACCTTCCGTTATTCGACTGTTCCTGCCTAATTACTCGAAGGGAAAGCAATAAACCTGAAAATACCACAATTTTCTAAGTTTCGAGTTTTAGATATTAAAAAAATTAGACAAGGAAGATGCAATATAGTGAGATATAATGACTCCTATTCTACATTTTAAACATCGTAATTAATAAAGAACATATGTAATATCATAAGGTGTGTTTCAACTTTTAGACATCAAAATCATCAAGCAAAAAATATAAAGCAATAACCTTTATTTAGAATTTTGCATGATAAAATGTAGAATAGCGTAATGCAACGATCTGTGTTTCGAGTATATCAAACATCGAAACGTTTAGACGAGGAAAGCTGAAGGCAAGCTTGGAAACTGATACAATAATATATATATTCAAATGTAATGCATTACCTTGTAATCCGAATTATATACATTAAACTCCTTGAACGAAAACGGTTACTGCAATGGCTTCTGCTTCGCATTTTAGATGTTAAAAACATTAAAAGAAGCAAGTATAATGCGATGACCTATACTGAATTTTGGAAGTTAAAGTAATTAAACAAGGAAAAGTTAAATAAAGCAATGATCTGTTTTAAAATTTTAGACATCAATTCATGGAAGGCGTAATGCAATAACTGTCCATGTTTAGACATTAAACTTACTAAAACAAGAAGTGTAATACATTGATTTGTATTTTGAATTTTAAAAAATTATAATAATTAAATAAGGAAAATGCAAAGAAATTACTTCTTTCACATTCTAGAAATTAATATCATGATGATCGTTATGTAAGGATCTGTGTTTCGAATTTTATATATTAACTTGGAAAGTGTAATGAAGTATCGTGCACATTTTAAACACAAAACTAATAGTTCATTGCAAAGTTGATCCGTTTTTCAAATTTTGAGCATTAAAATATTTAAATAAGGAAAGTGTAATGTATTTTTCGAATTATAGTCATAAAAATCATGACCAGCGGCATGTAATGATTCGTGTTTCTAATATTCACAAAACCTACAAAAGGGGTATTTGCGCTAGCCATATCTAATTTTGAATTTATAGACTAGAGAGATAGCAGATAGTCAACAGCGCTCACCGCTAACTCTTTGGTTACTCTACTTAAACAGTAGGATTTCACCTTTACTATTGTATCATACCCATAGCTCCAAACTGTGGAGTGCTTTTTTCTAGCAACGGTATGCGAGTCATGAGTCACTGCCATACTTACAGTCCGATCACGGTAACCACTAGACCATGGCCGACCCCTAGAAATGCAAAACGGGCTCTATATACTTACTTACCACAGGAATCGAAACCTGAACTACAACATCTTCTTCATAATTGGCACACATAAATCAATTTCTATCGAAATATCAAACACCCGATCATAAGAGAAACACAACCCTTAAGGTATAAGGCACTGTTTCCTAATTATTTTCCACACGGGGGACACTTCAGGTGATAACCATAAAGCCAAAGATAGAGCCTGAGCTTGTAGAGGAATACATGACTTTCCACATACAGGTTTGCATATTCTTGCAATATTTGGTTATAAATCAGACTTTATGGCCTGGAGTGGCCCGAGGTGTGCCTATTTAGAATCTCTAGTATAAGGTATCAACTCCTCGTTTAAAAAGTAACAAAATAGTTTTTTTTTGTTTCTTTGTGGATCTTGATAACAAAGTAAATTGGCACCAGTGTTTCGCTTGTATTGTTGTGTTGGTGTCTTCACTACAGAAGTTTTGAGGTAGTCAGACAATCGTGTACATCAATGTTCTTACACGGACCATGGTTTGATAATTTGGCCATCAAGTATAATATTAATAAATGCTGTAAAGCTTTTAGATACAGATTTCTTTCCTCACAGTCTGTAGAAAATATGTCATTGTCTAAACTAGAAGACATATCTGAAGGTAATCCTGGTTGCTTTTGTCAAATGTATTTACCACAGATACAAAATGTATTTTCCTTACAACCATTTCTTATCTGATCTTTAATATCACTCTCAGACATAAATAGCATATTCCTACTTTGATTGTAAGTTCTCAAATCTGCGAATGCTGATAGTATTTAGGTTTTCAGTCTTGTAATCTGCATATGCAGAGTAAAGATCTACTATACTGAACAATGGGGCAGTTTCTTTATATATTTCTATATATGCAACTACTAGGGAGTGTGTCATCTTCTACCCAGCACGTCCACAAGGTGGCGGATAGTGGGACGACTTCTTAGAAGGTTAGTTGCGAATAAGGGCTTGCTTGAATAAGCAGTCGAGAACAAAATGTTGTAAGTTCGCAGAGGACGAGGTGGGTCATCCTGGTTGTGCAGATGTTCTGATCAAATACCTCATATGTCTAGAGAAGGGCCCTTACAGGTGAGTCAGAAGCGCCCTAAAACCTTCATTTTTTTACCCCCACTAACCAGGAAGTCAGAATACTATAGGAAGGACACCTCTACGAAGAAACCCGCCAACAATACTCCGGCCAGCGCGTTGATGGTAGGTCAAATTCCCGTCAAAGAATGAAATGAAGAAACAAAAGGAAGGCCGTAATGCTCGAGGCTCTAAAGAGCAAAAGGCACAAACAACTTGTAGCTCAGAGAAGATATCTCTCAATGACGCGTTACGATCAAACACGAAAGGGAGTCATAAGGCCAAAAGAGCGAAAAGTAGTACCGCCAAAATCATCATATGTACATACAACACAAGAACAATCAGCGCTGAAGATGATTTAAAAAGACTGACTGAGGAGCTAAGAAACATCTCTTGGGACATAAAGGAGAAGGACTCATGAACTAACGGGAGGCATACGGATCCATGAAGTCGGAAAAACAGAAGAGAACACACATGCAAAAGGCATAGCGTTCATGGTACATCTAAGACAAAACGATTACATTCAAAAGTTTGAAACACGCTCAGACAGAGTTATATCCTGCAAACTGAAACTTCAGGGAGATACATCGCTCTAGATAATACAGATGTATGCATCGACTCAAGACCATGATGATGAAGAGGTAGATGTGCAATTACCACATAGTTATGGGAGACTTCAGTGCGAAGATCGAGATCAAAAATAAGAATGAAAATACCAGATGTATGAGATCATTTGGAGAGAGAGAAATGAAAGCGAGAAGCTAATACAATGTGCAGAAGTCAACCATTTGATCATAGCAAGCACATATTTTGAAAAAACTATGAATAGATACTGGACATGGGAGTCACCTGATGGAAACACAAAGAACCAAATACACTTTTTACTAACCTCTAGAAGGAACGTCATTGAGAACTGCGAGGTCATAACAAAAGTGGACCACAGAATGGTGAGAGGGAAATTGAAACTGGACAAGAAATTGGTACGTCTAAAGAGAATCCAGAGAAACAAATCTTTAAAAACAAATATACAAATGATAAAGAGATACAAAGAGACATTCCAACTACAGCTGAAAAACAGATTTTAAGCACTTAGTAAGGAACAGCCAACGCCAGAAACTCTGACTACAACCCTACAAGAAGAAATAAGGACAGTACAAGACACAGCGGCAAAATCCAAAGAAAATAGGTTGGATGCAGACAATGACATCGAACAACTAGATACTAAAAGAAAGGAGTTAAGAAGAAAAGAGAACAAAAGAGAAAGGGTAGAATATGCCGAACTGAACAAAACTGTCAAAAAGAAAAGAAGAGCGAGAGTAAGACACAAAAGAAAAGAAATGATCGAAGAAATATTAGAGAAAGGCAGTGGACCAAAGGAAATATACAAGAGCGGATTCAAAAGAAAAATCACAAAAATGAAGAAGTCATCAGGGGAGATCACACCAGAAAGAACAGAAGTATTGGAAATTTGTTCCAACTTCTACAAGAATTCGTATCGGTCAACAGTCACTGACAAGACAAACACAGTGAAACACACACACAATGCAAGTACCACCAATAACAGAGCATGAAGTGGAAAGAGCAATGAAATGAATAAAGAAGAGCAAAGCACCAAGGACAGATGTGATAATGACTGACGTACAAATACTAGGTGGCAAGAAAGTACTGAGTTATTTAACCAGAGTGTAGAATGAAATATTACTATCAAGAAAAGTACCACCCACCTTATACTAAAGTAAAATATAGAATGAACTACTTTAACAATAAAATATAGATACCATCGAAAAGAATTATGTTCATTTTTTGTTAACAAGATCTGTGATTATTTACAAGATGAAAATGGAATAAAAGGAAATAAATCAGATAAAATCGAAAAAATGTGGAAAAAGTTTATTGAATGCTATGAGAAGTTAAAACGTATAGAACATCATGATGATTATAAAATGTTTTACTTGGATCTATTAATCGGAAAAATCATATACTGATAGTAAATATAAGGGGCTCCGAATGTTGATAGTAAAAATAATTTAAGGTAAAATAATTTAAAAAAAAACACAATGTCAAAAAATATAAGGGCTCAGTCAGTGACTTATCCTCTAACACACAACCGCCCTGAAACAGGACCCTTGGATAATATTTGCAATATAAATCCAAGAATTAAGTTTGTCAGGATATCCTAACCATTTTATAGATATTTCATCATCTTTTTTCTAATTATTTTTCAATCTTATAAACTTCATTTTTCTTATCGTATTTAACCAATTCTGGTTCGTAAAAGCTTCTTTCATTTTTTCATCATTTAGATCTGTTTGTCGAGTTTCACCTTCGTTAAAGTTTGGAAGGTGTTCTTTTTTGAATGTTCCTATATATTTTGAAACTTTAACTTTATCATCAAATTTATATCTAGCAGTAGGAATTATTTTTACATTCTATATATATTATTATATATATACCTTACTTTCCTTTCCTTTTTATACTTGCTTCTGGAAATTGGAATAATTTTAATTAATCTATGATATAAATTATTATAATTTTTATTAACTTATCTAAGATATAAATCCATTTCCTTGTATCATAGGCAGTAAAATATTTCCACATTTCAACAATCTGAGTTTTGGCATCGCTTTCAGTTGTAAACCAGTGAATAATTTGTTTAATGAATACATTTTGAGTTAATTAATTGCTTATTAATGAATTCTGTTCCTTTATCAGTTTGAATGTTTTTCGGTTTCCTCTCTTTAAAAATGACTTCTCTTTTATTATTTCTTCTCCTATTTTAACTTTGATTAGAACAGCCTCAACATATTCACTAAATTATCTACAATTGTTAAAATGTAATTTGTGTTATTATGTAAGATTTAAATTGTCTCACGTCAACTAAATTTGCTTGTCATTGATCATCAGTTGTGTTACGAAAATTCTTTTAAATTTATATCTAATTGGTTTGTGTTCTATATAATCATCTTGCTGATGCAAAAATTATATAATTTCTTTTTGAGGTAACTGAGTTTCTATTTTAATTACTGCTTATATATCGCTAAAACCTCTTTCTCGATCATAATATATTTCTTTCAATTTTTTTAATTTTTTGCACCATAAACTTTACATACTTTTTAACAATACGTTTTCAATTTTGCGAAATCTGAATATTGGTTCTTTCAATTTTTGTTTTGCACTTTAAAAAGTACACAACAGCTCAAATACCAAGAATGAATGTTTTCTCAGCTTTAATAACTGGTTTTATAATTCTCGTAAAGTTGTATCTCGAATAGCATTCATATCCTCTATCAGTTCTTAATTAGCTGTATGTCTACCAGCTGTAGCGTTTGATATACTAAAGCAATATCATGTTTCTTACATGCTTTATCCACTATGTTAATACCAAGATCACATCTATCTAGACGTTTTTGAAGTTAGTAAAGGTTCCACAGTACTTAAATCCGAATAAATGCATTTCAGAGGATTAAATTTATCTTGCATCCAGCCAACCAGATCACCTCCTCTTATTTATATCCATTTAACTTTGCTTGTGTAATGTACTTTTCTCTCGGAAAGTATTTTAATGTTTGTATGAAATATTTCTCTTTTAAATATATTTCTTCTTTAGTAATATTTTTACATTTAACTAAACTCAGCATCTCTTAGTAAAAATTATAAGACCTTTTATATCTTTTATTTTAGCAGATATCTTTATATACTTATCAATTACTTCAATAATACCGGCTTCTAAACTTAATACTGCTAAAAAAACAATAGCAAATGCTGCGAAGCCAGGAATGCTGAATAAAGATTTGAAACTTATCATAACTATATTAATATCAAAATATAATTTATAACTTTTCCGATATACAAATAGTTTCTTATATAAATATTCCTCCATTTATTTACAAAGGTTTAAAATTCCTTTAATATATCATATTAATTGATTTAAGATCTAATAATAAAAAATCATATTCTTCTTTAATAGTTTTTATATATTTGTTTACATTCATTAACACTCTTAGATCCTCCGATTTCTCTAATGATCTGCTTTATTTCTTTATCCTGATATTTGAAAAAGGTGACATAAGTACAGTTCCTTCTGAAGTCAATTGCAGTTTAATAATAATATTGTGATAAATAATTATTGATTCATTTTTCTTTTTTCCTCTGATAAAAAAGTCAACTATTTTACTTTGTTTCTTTTCAGTTACACAATCATCAAAAACAACAATATTTTTATTCACTGAATCTAAGCTATCAACATCTATCATATCTTCAAAGCTATTGGATAATAATGTTTCCTTCTTAAGTCTTTCATATAATTCTATAAATTTCTTTTTCTCATTCCTATGTTCGATAAATTGTAAGACATCTTCATCTATATCATCAAAGATTGTAAACTTCTCTTGTAATTTTATATACTCAGGTTCCCCTATATCTTTTGCACCTAAGTATAGATTATCATTGATTAGGTTTAACAATATATTTATTTTCCACAACCAGATGGGCCAACAAATAAAAGTCTAAATGGGTGTATAGGTAGCAAATTATTTTGATTAAGATCCTCAAATTCTTCTGGTTGAGTATAACCTTTAATATTTATCATCTGTTTAACTATAACCTGAAGTATACTTTATATAAATTTACTATAAATAAATGATCAGTGAAAAAATATATAATACATCAATACATCAAAACGACTATCAAAACGAAACAAAGAAATAAAAATGAAGCAGAAGCTTTTGGTAATGTAAAAATACGAAGAGTGAATAACAGAGTTTCCAAAACCAGTAATTTAAAATTAATCTCAAGCTACTCCTCTAGAAGAAGTTCAAGAAACGAGGAGAGAATTGAAAGCTACAGTAGATGCAATTCATAATCTTGCAATACCTTCTTTGAATAACCAAAACAAAATACAAGGTTGATTTAAATAAAGGATTAGATGTTCCATATTTAGAGCAACAACAACTTATATTACCATCCGAATTAATTAATAAACCTAGATTAATTGAAGAAATAATTGAAAAAGCAGGAAAATTAAATATATCTTTGGGTAGTAAAAAGGCTCAAACAATACAAAAATTAAAAAATAAGAAGAAAACATAAATATATATATATCCAGAAAGAAGAGAATTATTTTAAAAGATAAGCAAATATTAATAGAATTTTTAAAATGTAATGAAGAGACAATAGATAATATCAAATTATATGTCAAAAAATTAAATGTCTTGAGGGTCATGTCTGAAGTTATAAAAATAAGTGGTGATAGATTAATCAATGAATTAGACAAACTAACTGATAAGTTAAATGAAGGGAACAAAAGTAAAACATTACATAATCAAGCTGTAGATATGTTAGACGAATTATTAAAAATAGGGTGATTTCAGGAGATGATGTCGAAAGACATTATGAAATATTTTTAATATATAATAAATGAGTTATATTACAGCAAATGTGTATTTAAGCAATCATCAGAAAAATAACTTAAAAACAGCATACAGCTGTTACATTTCAAATAAATAAATGTAAAACACCTAATCATCAATTGCTTCTAATAAAAACCCAAATTAATCAGATAAATGAAGGAAATAGTGTCATATTATCAAGAATTCAATTAAAACAAGATGGAGGCTTTTTACCATTTTTGATCCATTTATTAACAACAATTCTGATCGGACTAGTTGGTGAGTTAGGTGCTTGAGGTGCAAAAAGATAATGGATAAAGTCAGTATAATTGGATTTTCTAAAGGTTTTAAAAAATTGAGAAAGGAGTAATTCAAAATTGGGAAGTACTGTATTATTTAATGAAGACATAGAATAAATAATGAAAATCGAAAAAGGTTTTAATGGTGTTTATTCTATTGATCTATTACCTCAGAAAACAAAATCACTTGAAAGAGGAATTATTAATTTAGACAAAAGTACAGCACCTGATATTCATTGGGTTTGTTATTACAAAATATAATTTTCTTTAATATTTCAATTCTTATGGAGAATTCTCAAAGCTATAATGCCAAAAGAAATAGAAAAATATTTAAGATTAAGTAAAAAAGAAATTATAAACAATTGGAGCTTTCTACAAAAAATTATACCAGTAAAATGTAGATATTATTGTATAAAGTGTAAATAAGAAAGAAATGCCGGTCGTAATCTTTATAAAGTGTTATATACATTTACTCAAACACTGAGTGATTTCAATGAGAATCATGTTTTAATAATTGAGAATACTAAAACTATTAGATTCTAAAGATAGCAAGAAGTCAGAGGACCTTAAAATAGAAATTAAAACTTCTATCGATGTAAGTAATGGAAATTATTCATTAGAATTAAACTCTATGTTAATGTGGGTATCATGGAACAACATTGATGAAAGATTTAATAGCAATACTTTTAAATATTACGATGAAAATTAGTGGAAAAGAATAACAATTGAAAATGGTAATTATATTCTACACGAAATAAATACTTTTTAGTTAAATTATTTAATGATCATCCTATAAAATTTGACATTCAGTTTGCAACCTCCAGGTTTATAATCAAATTTACTCCAAATTATCAGACTGACTTATCTGAAAGGAAACTATATCCTATATACATCTCAAGAAGAGTACACGGCATTCACATTAATTTTGGTGTTATCAATGGAGTATCATACGATGATAAGCCTAGCAATATTTACTATTACTAGCATTTACTACTTCTAATCCGCCTGGAAGTTTAGTTAAAATTGAAGAAACAAATGCAATACATACAGGTGTTAACAAGTCAAATTTTATTTATAGAATAAAGATGAAGATTAGAGATCAAAACGATCATCCAATTGACTTTAACAAATAGCGAGTTATCTATATATTACTTTTATGTGATAATAAATGAATTATAATACACCACGATTATTTGTGAAAAGTAGAAAATACTATGGAAAAGGTATTTTACCACTATTTTAAACAAGGTTAAAGACAAAGTTCTATAAGTATTAGCTAAAAAAGAGGAGTCTAAACAATTCATAGAAAGTAAACTGAGAAATATACTTAATAAAAAGCCATTACATATAAAATGGATATGAGATAAAAATCCCCAGTTTCAATATGGAATTGGATTAAAATATTTTAATTCTAATAAATGATAAGAATTTTGGAGCTATCGTGTGTACCTAATTATTATCAAAATGATATAGAAAGCTTTGAGTATAAACAATACCACAAAGATAATGTAGTTAAAGATATAAACGATCATATATTTTATTATAGTGGCTATTTTTTGTCCAGAATTAAAAATTACAAAGCAAGATGGAACTACAATTGGTATTGATAATGTAACATTAATTAATACTAGAAATAATTTCTCAGGAGCTGAATTATTTATTGGTAATAGTATGACCGAAGAAATTAAATTACTATGTCTAGCAATTCATGTACAGGGATTAATAAATTTTAGAAATGGTTATAGCACTAGTGAACAAGTAATATGATTTATTATATAGATATTTCAGGAACTCCAAGTAACTAAATTTTAGTATCTGAGGATGATGAAACAAGAACATTGGGTTATGAAATTGGTAAGGTTAAAATTGATAAATTGGTATAAAGTTTTGAACATAATGTCTCTTATAACGAAGGTTTTACAAAAAAGTGGATTCTAACAAAAATAGTAATCAACTAGAATTACTTTAGATTCGTTAATTATTTTAGAAAAATTATTTCAAATATTGATGTGAAATTTTCTTTTATGGGAAGTAAGAGTAATCGTATGATTTATGCAGATTTATATAATTAAAATGATAAGGTTGTTATAAGCGATATTTCGCTATGGTTACCTCATATTAAACTCTATACCGATCAAGAAGTTGAATATAGTACTTTTACTCTAAATCCTTAAGGTGATGTTGAAATCAATTGGAGTGTTAGAAGAATTATTAAAAGTAAAGTTCAGAATGAATCAAACTGTACGTATATTGTTAACGCTACAAGCGATGAAATTAAAAATATTTATGTTGTTCCCAATTTCAAGATAAGGAAAATAAAATAAAAACAAAATAACAAGATTTTCAATAATCTTGATATATTAAGAAAATGGGTTAGAATTAACAATGATAAATATCTTACTGAATATTGTAGTGCTTCAATTAAAGCTGGAGAATTAGATTATCCTAGATATTAGTCAGATTTCTCAGCAACTGGGGTAAATAATAATACAGAAACTGGATGCTATACCAATTACAGAAGATTGTATCCAATAATATGTTTTAACGTTTCAAATCACGTTTCCTATAATAATGTGACTAATTTTAAAATTGAGTTCTTCTGGAACCTCAGACAAACTCCAGCAAAGCCATATAAATTTATTTGTTATCAGTTGAAAAGGTTTGGTTTGTTTTGAATTTCGCGCACAGCTCCACGACAGCTATCTGCCTTCTCTAATTTAGCAGTGAAAGGGAAAGCAGCTAGTCATCACCACCTACCGCTAACTCTTTGGTTATTATTTCACCAACGAATAGTGGGATTGACCATCACTTTATAATGCTCTCACAGCTGAAAAGGCGAGCATGTTTTGGTGACGAGGATTCGAACCCGCAACCTTCAGATTACGAGTCGAACACCTTGGCC
Organism: Limulus polyphemus; assembly: GCF_000517525.1. Lineage (NCBI taxonomy): Eukaryota > Metazoa > Arthropoda > Merostomata > Xiphosura > Limulidae > Limulus > Limulus polyphemus. Next base: position 605,870 of record NW_013665898.1, read on the forward strand.
ATGCCAGGCCAATTGAAAAAGAGAAACGGAATAATGAATGTTTGTAATAAAAGGTTCGAAACTACAGTCTTGGCAAAAATATTTGCACACTGTTCTATATTGATGTTCTAGTTCTACTCACGTGGTACAGTTATTGAGTAAATGCCCGAGTAGTAACAGAGAAGGTAGCGTATTATCGGACAAACATGTACGAGTTGTTTGTTATTCTAGTCTATCTAAGTAGTTTTGGCATTTGTTCGTCAAAATACACATACACATCTGTTTTGTATAAAACGGTGTTCTTTCGGTATAATCTTTTATGAAACAGATCAACGCTTTTTCAGACAATTCCTCTGTTCTTGGTGTAGATTCATGCCTCGTCACGTGCCAGAAGTTATAAGGTGTCAAATTATTCGACTGTCCCAAAATGGTATGAAGCTAACGGACATTGCCGGAACAGTAGGGTACCCCCAGTGTACTGTTTCCAGAATCCTGGAACATCATCGGACTACAGGAAACGTTGTTACAGGATAATCATGTTTTGATCAGGGTAAAACGTCAAGGTCAAATGAAGTATTGCAACACTTTACGACAGGAATGGCAGGAACACATTCATTCCAGGGTATCCAGAAAAACAGAATGTTGCTTTGCAGAGGTTATTAGATTACGAGGAGGACCAACCAAGTAATGAATGTTTAATATGAACTGATTTGTAGTTACAGACGCTATTTATAAAGATTTAATATTATATTTTGTCGTTATATATATATTTTTGTAAGGTTTTGTTGTGATAGGTGAAACGCTGAACTACACATATTTCTACGCGTGTCTGATAAAATTGTTTGCTGTTCTAATAAATCGTTCATGATATCTATAGAACCCGTTTCTTTATACAAATTACGTATGGAAATGTTTAATATAACATGCATTTTTCAGTTTGACACTGCTAAGTGTATTTGTATTCCATTTTAATTATAATTATCTTATTGTTACTAAACATGCAAACATTTTGGCCAAGACTGTATGAAAAGTCTTTAGTAATAATAAATGAGTTACTGGTTTTTATATGGTAATCTATATGAAAAGGCATTTCAGGGTCCTATAGGCCAACCTGGAAAAGGCTTTAAATTAACTGATGATGATAATTATGATATTGAAAATAAACAATTAAAAAGCGTTAAAGATGCAGCTGATAACAATAATGCTATTACTTTATCGCTAATGCTTAGTAAAACCGAAATCGATTATAAATATCTGAATAATATTATTGATAGAAATAAAGATGGCTTATATGCACCCAAAGAATTGATATTAGTCAATGATAATTTTGATGCTGATAATAGAAGTATTAAGAATGTTTTGAAACCGGAAGAAGATTTTAATGTAGTTAACAAAATGCATAGAGAAAAATAATTATAAGAAACTGGAAAAAGAATTAACCAATTCGAAGATTTTAATAAAACTTTAGAAACTAATATAAGTGAATTAGAAAAAAAATCAAAAGATTCAATTGATAATTTTAACTTTACTATTAATGCTTTCAATACAGAAACTGTAAGCAAATCACAATATCTGGAAATTTTTACTGAATGAAGATAAACAATTTGATGCAAATCAAAACAATATAGATAATTTAATAGAACCCATAGACGAAACTGATGCAGTCAACAAAAGTATGTAGGTAAAACATTAGAAACTAATACTAGTGACGTCACTACGAGAAAATTACAATATTTGGAAAGTAATTCATTAAACAATGCAAAAAATAATAGAATTAAAAATGTCAGTGATCCTTCTGCAGAAAACGATGTTGCAGCTTAGACTCAAGTAGATAATGTATTTAGAGTGTTCTTTGCTATTGGGTTTTTATTCAATAACAGTAGTTCGTTTATGAGAGAAATTACATCTCATTTTATAGATACGAATATGGTGTTCAAAGAAGATGTGCATTTCAAAGTTTTTGTAGTCTTGGCAGAACGAAAGTGAAAACCTTCTGTTAAATTCAGAATTTGTAATAGAGAAATAGATCCACTTGAAATTGAAGAAAATATTCATTCATCTAAAATTATTTTTGTTAAAGCTTATAAAAATAAAAAGATTGAGATAATTTCAAATACTTTTATTCTATTCAAGTCGTCTCTCGTATTTTTAGAAATACAGAAATTAAAGAGAAAAATAATGACTGAATTTGTGTAGGGCTTAGATCTAAAAATGTATTCTTTAAAATTGCAATATGATAAAATTCGAAATCTAAAGGTGTAAAGAAATATATTATTAAAAACAGAATTACATTTTATGAATATAAAGAATGTTTATTTAGTCAGAAAGAAATATATAAAACTATGAATCTAACAAGAAGTAAAAAAGCATGAAATATATACTATTCAAGTCAATAAGAAAACATTAAACTCGAATGATGATAAAAGATATATATTACCAGATGGTGTTAACACTTTAGCATTAGGCCATATGATCGAAAAAATCATAAATTGATATTTTCATTTTACAAAAATTAGGTCTATATTAATAAAAAGTATTTAAATAAATGAAAAGATTAAAAAATTAAATACTATCGGTACACTTCAATATAATATTAAAAACCGTAAGCTGAGTGAGCTAGAAGATGGTACTAAATAATCTATCTCTGAATTAAAAATAATTAAAATACAGTTTGATAATAGAATTGTAGCTGTGCTAATGGATAACAACTGGGAAGAATTCTAAGTATTTTTATCTGATCGATTTATTAAAAACATAACTAAGAAATATATTAAGGCGATGAATAAAAGAGAATTATTTTTTCCTTTTTTATAAAGAAATAAAAGATTGTGGAAATAATAATAAAAATCATATTATTAAATTTGGTGGTTTTTAACATTTTGACCTATCCTGGTGATGATGGCAAGCAATTTTCGGTAGGGCAATGAAACCGATTTTTTTTTCCATTTTTTGGAGTTATTATTTTTAAATAACATAATGTAATATGGGGAATATGGGACCAACTGGAGGAGAACAAATTTGTTGAAAAATGCTTGATAACTACGAAGTGGTTATCAGAAGGAATAAACCTCTTGATTCCCTATCAGTGAGTTAGAATCCCCATATTACACACTACTGGTGTCACTTCACAGAGGTGTGAACTAACAGACACTTTACAGAGGTATAAACTAGCTGACGCTTCACAGAAGTATGAACTGGCTGACATTTCACAGAGATATGAACTAGTTGATACTTCACAGACGCATGAACTAATTGACTATTCATAGAGGCGACAAAGATCTCTAAAGCATTTGAAGAGTTAACAGCTTAACTGATATGTTTTCGATCGCTACACTTGAAATAATTCTTATTAATACCTGAAGAGTTCAAAATAACAATTTTCTAATGAATTATTCAGGCTCTGTATTTAACCATTTTTAAACAGTTATACGTTTGAGTTAACTCCAAGTAGTTTCAAAATTCAATTCTATAATTTATCTACTTTCGTAAATACTTAATCTATGGTTCGGAAAGTAAAATATCTCCCATATGTATGTAATCTGGTACTACATTATCGCTGATAATTGTATTTGGAGCTGAAGAACCCACTTGAGAAAGGACTGGATTTGAGGATGAATTTTAGAACTCGTAATACAAATTTTAATTTTTTTTTCTCGTTAGATGAAGTGTGATTTCACAACTCTGACATCCATGTGCTATTTCAAATATTCATCCCTAATAAGCGTGTTTCATCCATTCTAAGGAATAAATCAAAAAGCTTCATCCAAAAGAATTGTAAACTTCCTGCATAAGGCCAAATTCTCATTGACAATTACAAGTTTGATTACTTCCCGCATGGCGTGAAGCTGTCCGTTGAGCCAATGAAGGGTGAGATGCATGTTTACATCACTCTTAACAAATACTGCCTTTTATAGACAGCGACATTTCTAACGAGTGATAAATGTTATTACAGAAAACATCAAAGGATCATTTCGCTGGGAAGATTCTTTAAGGGTATGGACCAATTCAAAGCATTGCTCTGATTGTCATCAACTTCCTAAAATAAATTACTCGTGATTTCAAGCACAAATTCCTAGATGGGGTCGCGAGAGTTAGCGCCCAAAATATGTTTGAACTTGGAACATTCACACATATTTTCCGAATATCTAGTATATATCTTCAGTTGTTTTCAACAACTAGAGTTTTTCTTCGGAGATCGTGGTTATTAAGTGCGTACTATTCAAATATACTCGCTACCTGATGAAAAGATTATTTAAAGGCCGCCAAAATAATGCTCTATCATATTTCATTCAAAATACGAAGCCTAATAATGAAATATTAATATTTCACCTTCCTTTAGGGAGGATCTTCTGATCGTCTTTCGGAAAACTTTGTAAAACTATGTGAAACCGCGCATGTAATATAAACTTCCTTCTTAAATCTACTTCCTCATTCATAATCTCGTATTGCATGAAGATGTCCGGTTTCATAATTATCCACTGAAATGTAAGAAATTACTAAAAAATTTCAACAGAAACAAAAGTAGTGACGATAATTCACAGAGAGTGTACATGCCCCACTTTGATTACAGAAGGGACAGAAGTCTATATTCTACCTTATTTTTTTCACACTGTGTTCAGTAAGTTATATTTCCTTTTGCACCCTTCCCCTTTGATTTAATTAGGCAACTCTGGTAACAACATGAATATTTAGTGTCTAAATAATAATACAGGCCTGCGATGGTTTTATTGTCTTGAAATTTTCACATGTTCTACCATAATTCATGTATGCTGAATCCGAAAATGATTTCCATTTTTTTCCCATCGCGTACAGATTTTTCATAAAATGTCATAACGCAATATATAAAAGAAAGACACAACACGTAGTTTGGAGATTAAAAGACGTACATTTCACACACAAAAAATCAGGATAAATGAGGATGTATATTCGTTTAACATCAATGTTAATAATGTTTGGAGACGGCTTGAATGGGTAATGAAGAAAAACTTTAATATAAATTTAACATAACAGCAAATAATGATGATGACAAAACCTTGTCGAAACGTAGTACATTTGCTGTTATGTTAAACTTATATTAAATTTTTCTTCATTACCCATTCAAGCCATCTCCAAGCATTATTAGTCTCAAAGTGGGTTCCTCGTCATCGAAATTAACATCAATGGTCTTCCCTTTTCTTCAGTTTGTTTGTATTTTTGTTAACAAACATAATAATAAAAAATGTTCATTGTCGTAGACGAAATAATAATTTGATCTAAGTGAGAGTTGTATTTATATTTGTAAGAAATCCTTACATGATAGAAAAGAGTGAATATAATTTTCGAAATCTGCGTAGCTGAGTTATGAAAAATTCGTTATTAAAGCCACAACAACTTTTATGAAGTTTAAATTCGCAGGTCTGTGTTATCGTTACAGCTGACGATACAAAAAAGGCAACAAGTTCTGAGTGTTGTTATGTAAAAAGTAAACTACGATTAATACCAGTGATAAGTTTACGAATTTACAACACAAATATCCGGGGGTTCGATTCCCCCGCGTTTGGCACAACAAATAGCTCAATGTGACTTTGTTCTGAAAAACACACAAACAAAATTAGATTATTATTCGGTTTAGTTCAGAAGTTTATTCAAAAGTTTGTAAAAAGAAAACAAACGGCAAAATAATATATGTTCGTGTAAAAACTTGTTACAGAATCTTTTCACATGAGGATATTTTCAAACAATTGCACGTTTTGTCGAGTTTTTTTCTTGCAGCAAAATCGATATACGCAACTAACGACGACTCCTCAAGTTGGATTACGTCGATATACATAACAATTGATGCCTCATCAGTTCGGACGACTTCGATATATGAAACATCTCGATGAATCTTCAAGTTGGATTACATTTTTCTGTTATTTGAAAAAAGTTCTATAGTGACTTATAGACACCTAAAAATACACTGCATTTGTAGTATTTAGCTGACACAAGATGGTCGTGTTGCTTAACTGTCGTATAACCCTTCTAAACATAGTCTCTCCAAAACCTATTGTTATATAGTGAAATGTTATAAGTGGGAATAATAAGTATTGTTTTTGTTTGTTTGAAGTTAAACACAAAGCTACACCACGGATATCAAACCTCGTTTCTAGCATTGTAAATCTGCAGACATACCACTCTGCCACTGGGGGGCGTGAATGATAAGGAGAAAAATGTTTAATTTTGTTTTATTCTCGTGTTAGTTACTAGAAAGTTATAGTTTTAATAATTCGCTAAGTATGTCTGCATTGTTCAGGCCTGGCAAGAAACCAGATTCACCAAACATAATATAAACCCTCCCATATGTACCACAATTGCAACTCCAAGAAACACAGTATATCTATAGAAAACGCTATATTTTTAAACAAAGAAACAAACATCAACAAACACAAAATATAGGAAGCCAACTTAATTAAACAAAACAGCTTTAGTCTAAACCGACACCCCAGGGCACTAAGATACCTCTACTAAGCTGTTAAGCAATTACCGGTCATGTGGCCTTTTTTTGCCATACTGTATGTATATATATATATTCCTGTAGGCAGATTTTGTTAAACAA
>NW_013665898.1:613413-626016 GCF_000517525.1 Limulus polyphemus
GTATCTTTGAGGGCATTTACTTTGAGCGTTGAGGTAGATTCCCTGGCTAGTGGGTTTTTGATAGACAGATGTGGTGTATGTGCTGTTGTTGGCGTCGATATGTAAATCCAGAAAATTGATGGTTTTGTCAGTGGCTATTTCGTGGGTAAATTTAAGCACAGAGTCTTGTTTAACAAAATCTGCCTACAAGAAAATCTGTCACCAAAGTACACCAATATATTCCTGTGTATATTTAAATTACTTGTACCCGATGATGAAATAATCTTGTCGAAACGTGGTATTTTAATGATTACAGCTTTTCGACCCATTGTATCGGATCATCATCAGGTAATAGTTACATTCAAAAAGGCAACTGAATTTCAAAGAACGTTACAGACTCATGGTGGTAATGACAAGTTTGTAGGTGGTGTTAAATTACCTTTTTATTAAAATGACGTGGATAAAGTATTAATACAGATAAAGGGGGGGGGGTTCTCGGATATTTATTTGATGTCGACTCTGATGACTTTATCAGCAGTGCTTCAGTTTTTGTGTATGTGTCCGATTCTCTTCGAATGTTTCTAAGTCTGAGGTTCATTTCTCTCCCGATTTCTTTGATATAAAAGTGTTTAAATGAATTGCATTTATTTTGTAGATGAATCCGTTGTTTTTATTTTCTGTGGGGTAACTGTTATTAATAAAGTTCTTGATTTTCATATCTGGTTTTTGTATGATTATTATGCTTATGCCTATTCCGTGTTTCTTCATAAGTCGTTTCCATAATCCAATTAGTCTTTTGCTGATGTGTTCGACATATGGAATTGTAGTTGAAGTCCTGTTAAGAGAGAATAAAATCCTGAGTGAATCATTAAAAAGTGTTTAGTTTCATAAATGACTACCAGAAAGTGTGTTAAATATGTTGACAACAAAATTATAAGAAAACAACATTTACAGATAATAGTAAAAAGTTTTTGTTTCAGCCAACGTTTCCCATTGCGGCTTCAAAATGCCTAAATCCCTTCAGTATGCATTACAACAAATTTTAAATACGATTTAGCTTCATGCGTGGTAACAAAACAAAGTTTTCTTGAGCGCTTTGATAAAAATATTTTACTTCACGTTTAATATTAAAACAAAGTTATTTTGAGCGCTTTGATAAACATGATTTAACTACACGTGTAATATCAAAACTAAATGCTCTTGAATGCTTTCTTAAAATTGATTAGTTTTAAATGTGTTGTTCCAGAAACTGTCTCCAGTCTCCAACAAAAAGCTGCTTTTCTTGATTAAAAATATTCTCTTCAAGGTGTACTTTTTAAAGATAGAAACAGTTCTAATGGAAATATATAAGTTTTAGTCTGTGCTAGATATATTCTTACATTAAAAAAAATATTAAAAACATGTGAAATCCAACCGGCAGACTTAAGAATGCGATTAGTAATAAAACAAGCCAGTATTGATTATTGCACCATAGTAAAGTAACCATTAGGATATACTTTAATGTATTTTTTTTTCTTAACAATGGTTACAATCCTAACATCACCACAACAACACAAACAAACATAGTAGCGAAGAATATTTATAGACACTTATAGAAGAATGGTTAAAACTAAGATTTTAAAGAATCTTCTCAAATACTTCGAAAAGAATCAGTAATTGCATTCCTCGTCTTCTCTTCTCTTTGGAGTTTTTTTAACAGTAGAATAATTAGTTTTGTACCGATGCTGTAGAACAGAAATAGTTTTTTGTTCTTTTATCTTATTTTCTTATCATTCTATTGTCTAAAGGATCAATAGTCAATTTCTAAACGGCTTACAAATATTTAGATTAAACACATAAAATATTATTAAATAAAAACGGAAGCCAATACTACTAAAATCCATGTTAATAAAGAAATAAAACATGTCTATAAAACTTCTCAAATAATGTGTAGTACCCAGTTTTTAAATTCTTTACTTATATAATTCTACTTGATGTGTAAAATCTTCCACAGGTTATCTTGATCCTTCATAACACTATCTGCTATATGAGACCTGTCTGTGGTTATCCTGATCCTTCATAACACTATCTGCTATATGAGACCTGCCTGTGGTTATCCTGATCCTTCATAACACTATCTGCTATATGAGACCTGTCTGTGGTTATCTTGATCCTTCATAACACTACCTGCTATATGAGACCTGCCTGTGGTTATCCTGATCCTTCATAACACTATCTGCTATATGAGACCTGCCTGTGGTTATCCTGATCCTTCATAACACTATCTGCTATATGAGACCTGCCTGTGGTTATCTTGATCCTTAATAACACTATCTCATATATGAGACCTGACTGTGGTTATCTTGATCCTTCATAACATTATTTCATATATGAGACCTGCCTGTGGTTATCTTGATCTTTTATAACACTACCTAATATACAAGAACTGCCTGGGGTTATCTTGATCGTTTAATGTACTACCTGATATATGAGACCTTCCTGTGGTTATCTTGATCTTTTATAAGTTTTATTTGAATTTCGCGCAAAGCTGCACGAGGACTATCTGCACTAGCCGTCTCTAATTTAGCAATTAAAGACCTGAGGGAAGGCAGCTAGTCATCACCACTCACCGCCAACTCTTGGGCTACTCTTTTATCAACGAATAGTGGGATTGGCCGTCACAGGGATGAAAGGGCGAGCATGTTTGGTGGGAGGGGGATTCGAACCCGCGACTCTCAGATTGCGAGTCAGGTGACCTAACTACCTGGCCATGATAGGTACACCTAATATATGAGACCTGCTAGTGATTATCTTGATCTTTTATAACACTACCTAATATATGAGACCTGCCTAAGGTTATCTTGATCTTTTATAACACTACCTAATATATGAGACCTGCCTAAGGTTATCTTGATCTTTTATAACACTACCTAATATATGAGACCTGCCTAAGGTTATCTTGATCTTTTATAACACTACCTAATATATGAGACCTGCCTAAGGTTATCTTGATCTCTCATTACGGTACTTGATATATGCGACTTGCGTTTGGTTATCTTGGTCGTAAATGGCAATATCTGATACGTGTGACATGTCAGTGGTAATTATTATCTTTATTTATGCAGAATACCAGCAAATATATTTATCACATGATCCTTTCCACATATATGTTAATAAGTGAATATAGAATCTACAATATTTTATATTCGTCATGCCAGTTTCAAAGGAATAAAAAATTAGGTCTAACTACAAATAAAATCTCCTAACTGGAAGTCATAGATAACTGATAACTCTGAGCGCCAACGAAAAGCATAAACTGTACATTTTAAACGCATACATTTCTTCATATTGAATAAACAGAGAGGGCGCTTTCCTCAAACGTAAAAACCCTTGCAGCTAACCGAAAGCAACATTCTGGATGGGAGGCACCCAGTAAGATAAAAACGGAGAGCATGTTTTAAAAATTTGATTAAAATTGAGTTTTGAATTTCATAGAATACGAACGTAACTTATTAAAATATTCGTATTAGCATCAGTCATTAACAGCTGAATCTTCATGACTGAGAAAGCATACACGTAAGTTTTTGGTATATATGTATGTTTTAAACAAAATGCTGAGAGCTCAGTTTTTGTTGCATGTCTACAAATAAGCTCACACACCATACATATGGTAAATGAGCACATGTCTAAGAGAATCATATCGTTTAAATTAATAACATATAATCTGAAAATATACATTTCGTCTTGTACACAGTTTTTATAGGGAGCGGTTCATAAATACATAATTGTTCATCACCCATTAGTAAAATCAGTAATGCTGTAGTTCACACAGTTCTCTGTAACTTATTTCACTTTATTAATGTGAAGCACAGCATTCGGACAATAAGTTGAAATGAAAGGTAACACAACAGTGTTGATACTGGAAGTATATTTTAGATAGTGGACAGACGTTTGATACAAAACAGTAGATCTATAAATAAAGCTTTGCTTTAATTTGCAGGAATATTAATATCACAACTTTCTTCTTAGTAGTACACACAGAAACTGACTTTTTTCTTTCCAAGATTTTAACCAAAATAACCGTCCCAGGAAACACAATTCTTTATGTTAGACATTCATACCAAAATGTCGTCATCGAGACAAGAGTGCTGATGCCAGATTTTTATGCCAAAGGATAGGCCTAGAAAAATAGCTGTTAACATCAAACTTAAACCTAAAGACCAGTTACAAAAGTAGAAGTACTGATGCCAGAACGTTATCCTAACAGATAGTCTTAAACACATTTTTTTATGTCAGATCTTTATGTTAAATTGTAAATAAGTTAATAACACGTGTTTATTATAAACATTATTTCAAGAAACTAAAGTGTTGGTGTCAGAACGTTATGTTAAATGGTACTCCTACGAACAAATAAGTTAATAACACGTATTTATTCTAAAGATTATTTTAAGAAATTAAAGCGTTGATGTCAGAACGTTATTTTAAGTGTAGAGCTAGAATCTGAGGTGTTGACGTCAATAATTTATTCCAGGTCGCAGATGTAGGAATATACGTGTTGAAGACAGAATGTTATCTTTAATTGGTGGTATACAAATAGTCGTTTTGATTCACTTGTCTCTGTGTCAATCTGTAGCTATAGAAATAGTCGTTTTGATTCACTTGTCTCTGTGTCAATCTGTAGCTATAGAAATGGTCGTTTTGACTCACTTGTCTCTGTGTCAAACTGTAGCTATAGAAATAGTCGTTTTGATTTACTTGTCTCTGTGTGAAACTGTAGCTATAGAAACAGTCGTTTTGATTCACTTGTCTCTGTGTGAAACTGTAGCTATAGAAATAGTCGTTTTGATTCACTTGTCTCTGTGTGAAACTGTAGCTATAGAAATAGTCGTTTTGATTCACTTGTCTCTGTGTGAAACTGTAGCTATAGAAATAGTCGTTTTGATTCACTTGTCTGTGTCGAACTGCCAGCTGCAGTCTTATTTTTGTACGCTATTTTGCATCTCATATGGCATTGGTCTGAATGATACTTGTACGTGATAAACCTCTCTTTCGACAAAATATGGACATTCCCCATGACCAGTGACTTGTAATTATATCCCTAAGATACAAATGCCTGGACCAATATTGGCATGCCTCGACATTCACATACAGCCTGGTACCATTTGCTATAATGATATTTTTGTTAAGGTAGTGACTTCACCCAGTGTTTTAGATACAAAGAAAGATTGAGAAAGATCCTGGCCAGACACAACTCAACCTCCACTAATTTCAACTAGCCAGTGTAGCTGCATCCATATTTGTTAACCATTATGCATCTGCTGTGGCATTGTATTAAAGAATAATTGAACCTTGTCTTTCAATAAGATACGAACATGTAAAAGTTCTCATCTAGAACAGCAGATCTAGGATAGTTTTTATAAAAAAAGGGTTTTGTTTCTTAACATTGCATTAATAAATTCATTATTTCTTTCAATAGATATATTTTTAAATCTTGTCTGATACACACAACAAAGTTTTGTGTTGCTCTTTTGGAACACAATAGTTGGCCTTGAACTTGGAAGTATTAATGATGGTTCTGATCCAGCTGTAACATGAAATGCTCATCTAGTTTAAGATACCTTACAGAAGATGGTGTGATATATTCATTTCTTGCACTATAAGGACATTTCATTTCCAGCACAGTGCAGTAGTTAATTCAAACAAAATCTCCACATACATTCATACGTTCATACATTCGACCCTACTATAAAGCTGGATATCTTAATGTTGTTACATTTGTTAGCCTCTTTGGTAGTTTACATATATCTTTGTGTGAGGTTGACTTCACTATTTCAAGTCAATCTGTGAGAACTGACCTGTAACCAAAGTTGAGAACTTACTTGTTCTAGTGTAAGTTCTTGCCTAAAGTATATAATTAGTCGTTTTTCAAGTAACATAGTTAACTTACTTAATGCATATTATACAAAGTTAACAATGTCAAAACTTTTTGATGTCTCACGAGCTGTCTTGCTTTATAGAAAAATAAACATTAATCATATTGATTTAACAGACCTTTTTTATCCCTCATAATTTTGCTTCTCGATTTTTAGTTCTTCTCTCAGTTGAGGTAATCTATACTTCTAATATTTTTTCATTTTCTTGTTGTAAAGACTCATGAAGATGATGCTCGTAATAGCATTATAGCAAAGTATGGGCCTAGAATAACCCAGTTGCATGTCAGAGTCATCTAACGGGATAGTTCTAAACCTACTCCTTGATACCACGGAAGCTGTGCACTATGATTTTATGAGGTATTTACTGCAATGTAGCTGTTGGTTAACACTTTGGGTGAACCTCGGAATCAAGGTCGCTTTAGCTCAGGTACAGTAGCTACTGTTGCCACTGGTACTGGCTTCCCAGATATATGGTTTGATTTGATCACGAAGACTGTTATCGTAGGATCTGCCCCTGGGATTCGTATGGTTTGTTTGGAAACTCCATAAAGAACTTGTTGACTAGCATCTCTTATTGATCGACAGGACACATGCTTAGGAACGTCTTTCCATGCGACCTTCTTACATCATCTTCACAAGCTTATAAATAAATTCTCATGGATCCCCACATGGTAGAGTCAGTGACAGAACCTTATTAAAATATTACCTAGCCATTCCTACGCTGGAATCCTCACTTCCTTCACATCACCACCATTTTGACATGGTGATGCAGAGGGGTTACTACTACCAGCATCTCTACCGTGAAGCTAAAACGTAATTGTTTTTAGAGAGAGGACTTAATATTTTTCCTTGATCACAAACCTACAAGTAAGAGTATTAAGGCCAGGAATTTATAATTTTTAATAAACCTAAAAACGGTGAAACATTAACCTAGAAACGTTTTGATGCTAGAACATTGTCCTAGATGATTTTTTAGGATCACACGTTTTGATGCTAGAACATTACCCTAAATGATAGATCTAGGATCAGACGTTTTGATGCCAGAATATTATCTCAAATCATAGATGTAGGATCAAACGTTCTGTTGCCAGAACGTTATTGTAAATTGTTAGTTAGTTTTTGAATTTCGCACAAAGCTACACGAGGGCTATCTGTGCTAGCAGTGTAAGACTAGAGCGAGGGCAGCTAGTCATCACCAACCACCGCCAACTCTTGGTCTACTCTTTTGCCAACGAATAGTGGGATTGACCGTCACATAATAATGCCCCCACGGCTGAAAGGGCGAGCATGTTTGGTGTGAGAGGGATTCGAACCCGCAACCCTCAGATTGCGAGTCGAGTGCCTTAACCACCTGGACATGGCGGGCCACTTTTGTAAATTGTAAACCTAATAATAAAAGTGCTAATGTCAAACCCAATTCCTATATACTAAATTTTAAGCAGACCTTAAGATGCCAGAATTTTTTCCTAAATAATAACCATAAAATGTCAGACCTAAAACAAAAACGTGTTTCTTGAATTTTTGCGCAAAACTACACAAGGGATATTTGTACTAGCCTTTCCCGATTTTAAAGTGATAGTTTAGAAAAAAGGTAGCCAGTCAACATAAAAAATCCACCGCCAACTCTTGAGCTAATCTTCTTACACTGCACAATAGTATTTTGCCTTTTTTCTTTCAGTTGGTAGTAAGGGGACCCGAACCACGGAGCCTCAGATCTGCAATTCAGTATGCTAACCACTGGGCTATGGTCGGCTTAGAAAAATGTGTTAATGTCAGCATTTTATCCTAAATATTAGTAATACAAACAAACAAAGAGTAAATCTACAAACAAACTTATTGAAACCAACGTTTATTATCAAGTGGGAGTCCGAGAGACAGCCGTTTGGATGCTAGAACTTTATCCTGAATGGTAGAAGGAGACATATACGTGTTTATCTCAGAAACAAACAAAGAGTAAATCTACAAACAAACTTATTGAAACCAACGTTTAATATCAAGTGGGAGTCCGAGAGACAGTCGTTTGGATGCTAGAACTTTATCCTGAATGGTAGAAGGAGACATATACGTGTTTATCTCAGAATTTTGTGCTAAATAGTAGTCCTTAAAAATGCCTATTGATTCCTGAACGTTTTGAAAAAAGTAATGATTGTGGAAGCATAAAAACATGTTTCTAATGATTTTTAATTTCAAATAAAATGTTGAGAAAATATTTTTTAAAAGCATGTGATTATTAACGTGTCCAATTTTCGCCATAAGATGAGTAAGTGTTGAGATGAAGTTCTTTTTTGTCTCAGAAATGTTGCCCAAAGCTCTATCTGTGCATAAACTTTCTTATTTGAGCTTATGGGCTGCTCTTTCCTAATTCCCGTGCCACCAAACATGTTCGCCCTTTCAGCGTTATAAGTGACAGTCAATCACCCTATTCGTTGGTAAAAGAGTAGCCCAAGAGTTGGCAGTGGGTGGTGATGACTAGCTGCCTTCCTGCTAGTCTTACACTGCTAAATTAGGAAGAGCTAGCGCAGATAGCCCTCGTATAGCTTTGCGCGAAATTCAAAAACAAACAAACATTCTTTCCTAATCAAGCAATGAAATTTGACTGTCACTCTTACAGCGCAACCGTACATTTCCAAAGTGCGGAGTACGTTTTTTTCAACAACGGACTGGGAACCATTAATCCTCGAGTTCACGATAACTACTAAGCCACGCCTTGTCCGTTGACATAGGTTAGAAAGTCTCAGACTGTATTTCATCAGAAAACGTGCTACTTACTATTCACATGTTTTGTTGCCCCCACTTCTTTACTAAATTACACTTCATTACTTGTTCATTTTGTGTTTCGCTCACTAATGTGAGTCAGTAATAATTTCAGTCAGTAGAAAACGAGCACAGTCTATATAATGATGTTATTTGGAAATAAACAAAGTAGTAACAATTATTTAACCTTTCTTTAACAAGAAAGTAAATTTAAATTTATTTTCTACCTGTTAGTACCAAATGACTTAGACTGACAAAACACGCACATACAATTACAATTACATACAGTTACAATTTCGATCACATCTTTATTTACTGATCATATTTTTTACCTGTTAGTACCAAATGACGTAGATATTTTAATAGACTGACAAAACACGCACATACTGAGGAGTTTTTAAACTCAAGTAAATTAATCCAATGAGCCAAATGAGGTTTTCAAAATCCAGTAGATTTCCACAACTAACAAGAAGATGTTTTAAACCCTAGTAGTCTAACACAACATACCTAACCAGTAGTATTTAAAATCTGGTAGACTGGGACGATGGCAAGAGTGCAAAATCGTGACGTCATTTGAAACCTATCTCATAAGCGGTTTACTGTCACGAACTACTTGTAATATCCACGCGGATAGCATGTTGGAAACCTCTGGACTATACTTTAGAAACCCGTCATCTGGTACGTTATGTTACACTATTAGATTTTAAAAACACTCCATCATGGATATTGCGCGAGTCTTCTGTTAGTTTAAAACTTCTTCATTAGCTAGTTCATCCATTTTGTGGGTCAAACAACAAGCCCTAGTTGAACAGAGGTGGCATGGGCAACAACTGTCTTGTTCAGACTGACACTTAGAGTACTAAATCTAAAAAAATAGCTCAGGTACAAGGTGGAAGTCTTTCGAAACGTTGCCCTTTCTACCATAACCCTCAGGTTGCGAATAGGGCATTGCTCTGAATGGCTTGGAGTGTGGTTTAGAAGCTCGTTCCTGCCCTAAACACTTTTTTGTACGATTTTTCAGCGTCTATAGAGACTTTCGAAAGATTCGTTGAGGCATTGTATTTGCGAATGATTAGAAATTCTACTTGAAGCATATAAAAAGAAAATAAATACTGACATACCGCTCTGCCACTGGGGATCAAAAGCACACAGCAGTTATGCTTACGGAACAACCATTCTTCAGAAATCATCGAGGTCTGTTTTCAGACTTATTTTTGGCTGTAGCTGCTCCGATGGTAAAAGGTTTCTTATAACTTCGAGGGAATGACCATCCTCCCTTTGGTTCAGTGGTAAGTCTGCAGGTTTACGTTGCTAAAATTCGGGTTTCGATACCCGGGGTGGGCAGAGCACAGATAGCATATTGCGTAGCTTTGCGCTTAACAGCAACGCGTCTTGCAACGTCCAAGAAGAAGAGTTAAAATATAATAATATATATATATTTATTTATATAGGTCATTAAGATCAAATTGTTTTTCTATATGTATTCAATTATTTAAGCTGCTCTCGAGATAATGTTTGCAGAATATGTTGTTGTTTTCTGGATATGTTATATACGTCATTTTTAGCCGCGGCATAGTGGCTCATAGAATGGCTCTGAGTTGTTTGTTTTTTGTTGTTGTTTTTTAAATACAAACTTTGAACTCATAGCTCCACCTCTTGATCGACTTGAGATCTAATTACAGCCGCGGCTATTGAGGATTCCCTCTTGTTTTAATAGCCTCTACTTTTCTCGAGAGTAATGATGAAATCAGTATTAAAGCGCAGAAAAACCGTTAGCAAGAACCAAAACAAGAACAGACTAGTATCTTCACCCTCATCATCTTGAGGTTGTGGGTATTTCAAAGAATATCACTAAAGTTATCACCCTCATCATCTTGAGGTTATGGGTATTTCAAGGAATACCACTAAAGTTATCACCCTCAACATCTTGAGGTTATGGGTATTTCAAGGAATACCACTAAAGTTATCACCCTCAACATCTTGAGGTTATAGGTATTTCAAGGAATACCATTAAAGTTATCACCCTCAACATCTTGAGGTTATGGGTATTTCAAGGAATACCACTAAATTTATCACCCTCATCATCTTGAGGTTATGGGTATTTCAAGGAATACCACTAAAGTTATCACCCTCAACATCTTAAGGTTATGGGCATTTCAAGGAATACCACTAAAGTTATCACTCTCATCATCTTGAGGTTATGGGTATTTCAAGGAATACCACTAAAGTTATCACTCTCATCATCTTGAGGTTATGGGTATTTCAAGGAATACCACTAAAGTTATCACCCTCAACATCTTGGGGTTATGGGTATTTCAAGGAATACCACTAAAGTTATCACCCTCAACATCTTAAGGTTATGGGTATTTCAAGGAATACCACTAAAGTTATCACTCTCATCATCTTGAGGTTATGGGCATTTCAATGAATACCACTAAAGTTATCACTCTCATCATCTTGAGGTTATGGGTATTTCAAGTAATACCACTAAAGTTAATGATTATTATTTTGATGATTATCTTTCAGAGATGCTATGTTTAAATGGCATTTACGAAGGCAGAAAATAGCTTGTCCATTTAACTGTTGTATGGTTAAGGGGTGTTTAACTATGCTTATTTTGATTTGTAATGCTTGAACTTAGCATTAATAATTCCATGATTTTACAGTTGAAACTTGTCATAGTTTCTCTATCATTACTGGAAACACAACAACTCTACATGTCTCTGCTGACGAGTTTCTCTCCTTACTGAGTGTTTCTTTCTCTCTCTCTACTGACTTTACAATCTGTCTGCTAGTTGTCTCCTCTCCTTCAGCTGACTGTCTTATTTTCGTTAATGAATGTCTCTCTCTCCTTCTTTTACTAGGCCAGGTGGTTAAGGCACTCGACTCGCAATCTGAGGGTCGCGGGTTCGAATCCCAGTCCCACCAAACATGCTCGCCCTTTCAGCCGTGGGGGCGTTATAATGTGACAGTCATTCCTACTATTCGTTGGTAAAAGAGTAGCCCAAGAGTTACTTTGGTGGTGATGACTAGCTGCCTTCCCACTGCTAAATTAGGGACGGCTAGCGCAGATAGCCCTCGTGTAGCTTTACGCGAAAATCAAACAAGCCTTCTTTTACTAAATATTTCTTTCGCATTACTAACTCTTTTCCCATTTCTCTGTTGATTGTCTTCTTCCCTCTACTAACTAATTATCTCACTCCGCTGACTGACTTTGTTTTGTTTTTTCCCTAAATTTAATAATTTGATCAGCTGTTTCTTCTTTATCTGGCTACCGGTCTGTCTCTAATAAGTTTCTTATCTGATTACTTTTGTTCATATTTTGTCTAATTGAATGACTATTATTTATCTATCGGATTGCATTTGTTTGTCTATTTCGTTTCATTTGACAGTTCATGTCTGTTGTAACATGATTATATTACGTTTTTCTTCCCTTTACTCACTCTCTCTCTGATTTTTTTTCTCTCTGGCTATTCCCTTGTTTAGCTGGTCATCTATAATTATACACAGAGTTTATATATATAAATAACACACTACTTACTGCTCTTAATGTACATATGTACAATAATCGTCTCCGTATGGCATTACTACTTCAACTGTTTTACTTAAGATATTCACACAATAATCACACTGACAAGATATCCTGTCTTCAGCTGTTTTATACACACAAACAATAACCACTCTTACAAGTTACTTTTTCCTACTCTGTTTTACTTATATATACAATAACCACACCGAGAGGTCTCTTCAGCTGTTTAACACACACACACAATAACCACTCTTACAAGTTACTTTTTCCTACTCTGTTTTACTTATATATATACAATAACCACACCGAGAGGTCTCTTCAGCTGTTTAACACACACACACAATAACCACTCTTACAAGTTACTTTTTCCTACTCTGTTTTACTTATATATATACAATAACCACACCGAGAGGTCTCTTCAGCTGTTTA